>NC_135171.1:30667923-30772923 GCF_041146795.1 Maylandia zebra | reverse complement strand
GTGCACAGACCACCAAAATGGAAAACAGGATTAAATGTCTAAGGCCATTAAATAAACAAGAGCCACCACAAGTTGAAAGAATGTGTTGAGATTTGCGTCATTAAGGTAGGAACATTTGACTGTGCGATGCAGTCCGCAATTAGAAGCAGTTCTTCTAGGATCTACAAGGCTTAGAGGTAGGGTGGAGGCAGATGAGCGCTTAAGTCAATTCAGTATTTGACAGGCATACAGAATATCAATGCTAGTGCTGCTGTAATGCTTCTCTATTTTGCTGGTGCTAATTTGGAGTCTTCCAGCAGCACTCTGTAGCAGCTGGAGAGAGTCTGAGCTAGCCAATACACCAGTGTGTTTCAAATATCCAGGAGAGCAATGTGTTGATAAAAGTCGTCGTGTCACTGAGAAATCGGATGGGCTTCAGGAGGCAGGTGGAGTTTTACAGATTGCTTCTCTTTTTGACTGGAAAGACATTTTTGAAGGCACAAAATAAAATGGACAAGATTTCCACATCGGAGTGTCAACCTGACTTAATTAGCTTAGCATTCTTTCTTACATTCACTGCAGTATCTGCATTGTGTAAGAGTAACACTGATACACAGTCGCTGAGCATAAACATTTAATCATTTCTCTTTTCTTTAGTTTACATGTAGATATACTTCCTCATGCCTTCTTTTTAATTCTTCTGTCCTTTTTTCTCCTCGTATTCTCTCTCTCTTTTTTTTTTTTTGCCCCTCCTTCTGCAGAAGCGACGTTCGGGACGACAAGTCAAAAGGAGGAAGTACAACGAAGATTTGGACTTTAAGGTGGTAGATGATGACGGAGAGACCATTGCAGTTCTTGGAGCCGGTCGCATCGCGGCGCTCAATGCCACTGCTCTGGCATGGCAGGCTGAGGTAAGCACATAGATGGTCATCTGGTTCTTTCTTACTTTTTCCTCTCAGTTTTGTTATATCTATGTTATCATTAAGGTTTTATAATATTTAATATCTTAATAATTATAGCTTTTAAATACATTTTTGGTGTTTATCTGATTGCAAAGGTTTGTTGCTTTGGAGTCTTAGTGTTAGGCCTGTTTGAATAAAACCTTTGCATTGCATTGCAGCCTTAAGCTTCAGTAGTTAATCTTCTGATTCTGTCTCTCAGGAACCACCTGAGGATGAGGCCAACATCATTGAGAAAATTCTGGCTGTAAGAACAGTGAAGAAAGAGGTGAAGGACAGAGAATGAACACACACACTCGGCTTATATAGTTTTTTTTTTTTTTTTCTTTATCGCTGCTCGCTTATTTCTCGTTTATTAGTTTTGTCTCTTTCTGTATCTCCATAGACGTCATCATCAGAGGACCAAACGGAGGAGATTGAGGAATTTTATGTCAAATATAGAAATTTGTGAGTACCTCTTTGACATTGGTTATTCATGCAGTTACATATACTGGAAATTGATATTTTTAGCTGTCACGGATGAGGCCACTTTCACTGTTGTATGTTTTCCTGCACAACAGTGAAAACATTCCTTTGCCTCTTGTGTGATCATTGTTGGAGGAGGCACAGGTTAGAGATGTTGTGCTGCATTGCAGGTTTGATGTCAGGTTAGATCAACTGTTGGCAAAATCGTGTGTTATAGACTAGATTAGAGTAGCCCTTTATTGTACATGTACAACAAAATTGTGGCTGCTCTGCAATTGTGGCAGATTATAATTGCTTATGTGGTCAAACATTCTTAGATCTGCACTGCTTTCATAATAAACCATCACTTAATTTTCTTCCATACTTCAGAGCATGAAAGTGTGTACATGACTGTGTAAACTGGGCATGGCTCTTGTACATTTAGGCAGTCGTCACCATCGTTGATAAAATGATAACTTTGACTGCACGACAGCTGCTAGCATTGACAAAAAGGTCAGCAATGCCAATAATTAGGTCTTTTGACAAGTTAATTACTGGTTGGAGGGATGTCAGTTACTCGTCATCTTTCGTCTTACAACCTCGCATTCATTACATGAAAGGAATGTCGTGCCTTTGTTGAAGTTGTTAATAGTTTTTATGACATTTATTTGAAGTAATTCGAAGTTTATACACATGTGGTTCTCTAACAGTTGCTTGTAGCTTTGCATCCGTAGTCTCACAAGCACTCAGTTAATTTTATCCCCGAGGCTCAGGTTCTCCAGCCAGTCTAGGGATCTCTTGAGACTTTTTTCTCTCTCTGGGACCTTTTATTATAAAGAAAAGACCTAGAGAAATATACATTAGTAATTAAGATTGTAATTTACTCTCTGAGGTGATGAATAAAACATGATCAGATCGCTTGAGCAGTAAAACTGAGTCAGTATGAATGTTACTCAGTAGAATAATGTATTCAGAAATTAGAAATATGTAGTAATAGTGTAATATTTGTAGTATTAAAAAAAATCACCATTATGCATAATGCAATTGCAAATATATAAGCATTTGCATAGTAACTACATGGTATCCCTTAAACACGTCAGATACATTTCTAGTATTTGTCCATTTATGGGTTGAGGTTTATAGATTAAATCACGTATGTTAAACTGCAGCCACAGGAGCAGTAGTAGAATTTGTTTTGCCGTCTTTCCTTTCCCTTTAATTAGGGAACACTTTCTCAGTATTGCTGATTAATTCCAATTAAGGTAACTACTTCTAGCTGAAAATGCATATTTTAATCACTTGCAGTGCAGAAAACACTGGTTATGTTGAGTGAGGTGAAGGCTGTTCTCTTTATGGATTGATTTTCAACTGTTCACACAGTTCAAACAGGCAAACGCCCGATTGTTTTGGGAATCCACCCATAAAAATAGAAAACTGTACGAGTATTTAAATCATCTTCTCATGTGCCTCTGAACCACTTTCAGTGTTCAGGTTTTAGATCATCCTTTTGACATCCTGTTCTGAGCTGTTCTCACACGAGCTGAAAGGCTAAGTAGCTGGCTATGTTTTTTGTCATGTCATTTCAGTTCCTACCTACACTGCAAATGGGCCACTCTGGAAGAACTAGAGAAAGATCCCAGAATCCACCAGAAAATCAAGCGCTTCAGGACCAAACAAGCCCAGATGAAACACCTGTTTGCCGAGGTAAGGTTAACCATCATACCCTCATATGCTGTTCAGGACTGGATAAAGGGTTAATATTCTCCTTTTAAATGACAAGACAAGTTCATGTGCTATTATCCAGCTAACCATTTCCAAAGCTGTGTTGCCCATAACAAAATAATTATGAACATATAAATATGATTAGTTTGTGTATGTAATGAATGGGCCACGCTGCCTGATAGTTCACAGCGCATCCATCCTGTGTTACTGCAAAGTGTTCAGGGTGCTTCAGAGGTTAACAGGCTAACTCCATCAGGATGTGATGGGGTAACACCCTGACACAGAAGCATCATTTGTTCTTAAGTGCACAATTTCATCTTCATGGGAGTCGACCTTGTCACACTTCATGGGAGAGAAATCGTTGTTGTTGCAAAACTGTTAGTAGACTTGTTTGACAAATGGGTTCAAATACAGGGAGTGCAGAATTATTAGGCAAGTTGTATTTTTGAGGAATAATGTTATTATTGAACAACAACCATGTTCTCAATGAACCCAAAAAACTCATTAATATCAAAGCTGAATGTTTTTGGAAGTAGTTTTTAGTTTGTTTTTAGTTTTAGCTATTTTAGGGGGATATCTGTGCGTGCAGGTGACTATTACTGTGCATAATTATTAGGCAACTTAACAAAAAACAAATATATACCCATTTCAATTATTTATTTTTACCAGTGAAACCAATATAACATCTCCACATTCACAAATATACATTTCTGACATTCAAAAACAAAACAAAAACAAATCAGCGACCAATATAGCCACCTTTCTTTGCAAGGACACTCAAAAGCCTGCCATCCATGGATTCTGTCAGTGTTTTGATCTGTTCACCATCAACATTGTGTGCAGCAGCAACCACAGCCTCCCAGACACTGTTCAGAGAGGTGTACTGTTTTCCCTCCTTGTAAATCTCACATTTGATGATGGACCACAGGTTCTCAATGGGGTTCAGATCAGGTGAACAAGGTGGCCATGTCATTAGTTTTTCTTCTTTTATACCCTTTCTTGCCAGCCACGCTGTGGAGTACTTGGATGCGTGTGATGGAGCATTGTCCTGCATGAAAATCATGTTTTTCTTGAAGGATGCAGACTTCTTCCTGTACCACTGCTTGAAGAAGGTGTCTTCCAGAAACTGGCAGTAGGACTGGGAGTTGAGCTTGACTCCATCCTCAACCCGAAAAGGCCCCACAAGCTCATCTTTGATGATACCAGCCCAAACCAGTACTCCACCTCCACCTTGCTGGCGTCTGAGTCGGACTGGAGCTGTCTGCCCTTTACCAATCCAGCCACGGGCCCATCCATCTGGCCCATCAAGACTCACTCTCATTTCATCAGTCCATAAAACCTTAGAAAAACCAGTCTTGAGATATTTCTTGGCCCAGTCTTGACGTTTCAGCTTGTGTGTCTTGTTCAGTGGTGGTCGTCTTTCAGCCTTTCTTACCTTGGCCATGTCTCTGAGTATTGCAAGATATCTCACTATTTTTGACTTTTCTGAGCCTGTCAAGTCCTTCTTTTGACCCATTTTGCCAAAGGAAAGAAAGTTGCCTAATAATTATGCACACCTGATATAGGGTGTTGATGTCATTAGACCACACCCCTTCTCATTACAGAGATGCACATCACCTAATATGCTTAATTGGTAGTAGGCTTTCGAGCCTATACAGCTTGGAGTAAGACAACATGCATGAAGAGGATGATGTGGACAAAATACTCATTTGCCTAATAATTCTGCACTCCCTGTATTGCAACGTGTCAAGGCAAGTCATTTTTGTGCATTTTTTTTAAGTCACTGTTGTTCCCTGGGAGCTTTTTAAGTACTGCAACAGAGGGTATCATGTTGTTATGGATGGGGAGAACTATGTATAGGCACCGTACAAGAAGAGAAGAAGAATTATCAGTGGACGAGTTACAAAAATGAGAAATGGCACTATGCACCTCTGGGTTTTTGTCATGGCCATGCGGCCCGGTTTGTGACACAATGCTAATGATTAAAGTCAAATTACATTTCAGGTGTTCTCATGTGAGACTATTTTTTAGAATCAAACTGTTTTTTTTTCTTGTTTGTTTTTTTCCCTTCATCCCTCTTTGTCTCTGTTTTTTTTTTTTTTTTTTTTTTTGTAGCCCGATGAGGACCTATTTAACCCAGACTATGTAGAAGTGGACAGAGTGCTGGAGGTAGCTGTTACCACAGATACAGAGACCGGAGAGGTAGGTAACACATAAACACAGACACCCTCCCACAGAGGTGTTTTTCTGGTTTGAAAGTAGCTATTACCGAAGATCCTCAGTGTGATGGTGCTCTCAGAATCCTGTGGTACAAATACAACATGTTTTTTTTTCTTTCTTGTATGTGGTTGTAGGAGGTGACCCATTACCTCGTTAAGTGGTGCAGTCTCTCATATGAGGAGGCAACGTGGGAGCTGCAAGAGGACTTGGACCCAGAGAAGATCAAAGAGTTTGAGGAGATCCAGAAACTGCCTGCAGACCTCAGACACATTGTGAGTAGACACGTAATCGAAGATGAGTACCATAAGAAAACTTGATGCAGCGCTTTAAAATTAAGGAGAAATTTTTTCCTCATTGTAACAAACCTCAGTTCAAGAACAGATGGGCAAGGTTGAGTTCAGTTGAGGAAAAAGCGCAACACACTGTTGCACTTCAGAACTGCTGTTTTTGAAAAAATGCTATATTATACCACTATGTAGCAGATGCTGCCTGATAATGGTCATGATTTACTATGTTGTTTTATACTGTCATGTTCTGGTCACTGTTCATTGGGAAGCAGTTTAATCCTTTTAATCCCTTTGCACTAAGATGATCATTAGTTCCTTTTCAGTCGCAACATAAGCTGTGGTAGTGTGCTTGGATTAGTTCAAGTAATAATATGTAGATTAAACAAATGTGCTCCATTTAGGACTCATTTCTGTGAATAATATTGAATTTGTGTAACTGTGTATTTGCTACAGTGGTTGCCATTTTTCAGACTATTTTTCCTGCTCTGGTACAGGAAGATAATGTCCCTTTTCTCTCAGTACAGTCCACAATGCTCCGATAGGCTTATTTATTTATTTATTATTTTCACAGCTGAGACTCATTTGAATTTCTGAATAGATATGGAGATGTGGGCGGCAATTCAGACGTTTTGAGCCATCTTAGATACATAGTGAGAGAAAACATTTACATTATAAAGTTAGGCTGGTGGGAGGATAATAGAAAAAGGGAAACTGCGCTAGTGTACACCATTATGACTTTATGTTTTATCTCTAGCCATTTCTGCGGAACAGACAACCTTGTCTGCCCACATCTCTACAACCACTGATCCTCAATTTTGCCTTTTTGGTGTTGCTTCTTTTTTCCCAATGCTAACGAGTGCAAACATGATCGGCTTTGTGTGATTTTTCTTTTTTCTTTAAATTCTTTTAATCCCTCACAGTCTGATTCGCCTCAGATATGTTCTGCTCTTTAACTATAGATCTGTTCTTAGCTGTTTAGTGTTAGTATAACTGCTTTGTAAGCAGAAGCAAGAGATGGCAGCGGTGTGACATGATAGGTTGTCATTATCCCAACAGCATATTTACTTTCCAAGGTTGAATACATAATTGTTACTTCAATAGCAGCAATTTTTTTGAGGTTCTTTCAATTTTTGGACATTCGGGAGCAAAAACTGAGCAAGTTATTGTAGCTCCTTTGCTATTATTAATTTAAAATCTAGTATAATCACCTTATTTACCCATTCAACCTCTATAATAGCTTCATTTTACACTTATAAACTGGCACAACTCACTTATCTTATTTCTGACTGATGAGAGGAACCAAATAATTTCATCATCTGATTATATCCCAGTTTTCTTGGATAGAGTTTTGTAATGATTCCAATCAAAAAATACAGCACATAACATGTAATAACTGTATTTTTGTTGTTGCATTTTGTTTAGTAATTACTGAAAAGGTACTGAAAGGGCAATTTATATTTGTATGTGTGTTTGCATCAAAGGAGCGTCCTTCTCCAGAAAAGTGGCAGAAGCTGGAGCGCTCTAGAGATTACCGAAATGGAAACCAGCTCAGAGAATACCAGTTAGAGGGAATGAACTGGCTACTGTTCAACTGGTACAACAGGTGAATATACACACTGGAACCATTCTAGTCACATTCACTCACTGAGGTTCAAACAATCCAGGGTAAATTTAGGGCTAAATAAAAGAAATAAAGCAAACTCTCATGATCAGTTAGTTGATTAATTAAAATAAGTCATAAACAATGACAGTTTTACAGTCAGTTAAGCTCCAATTATGCACTGAGGACTACGACTCACCTGGATGGCTCCTATAGGTCATACATACATACATATATACACACTGGTTGTATACATTGTTACTTCTCTAGCAGGCGTGCTCTGTGTGTGGGTGTGTCCTGCCGCTCTCTCCCTGACTCAGGTGCCACCTCTTTCTCCTGTGGAGCCAGTGCGCAGCTGACTCCACTCAGCAATCAATCAACACTGCACTATAAAAGCTGCGGAGAAGCGCTGCCCAGTCTCTCAGTGGGCAAGCTCTGGCAGGGTTGGAAATGTGTCCTCGTGGTGGAGTGTGTCGCAGTGTGCCAGCTTCACTGGCATGTTGTACTTCAATTATAAAAAAAAAAAAAAAAAAAAAAATTATGTGTTGAGCTACTAGTGAGTAGTTGTCACCTCCTGCTAGCAGAGAAGTGGGTTTCTTCCTTTGAATGATTCATTAATTTTTTCCCTTTATTTAAAGCAGCATTTATGGTCTGCTGATGTTTTGTTTGTTTGTTTTCTTCTTTTTCTTTGATAGACAACAAAAGAAAAACAGGCAATTTAATTATTATTTTTTTAAACCCAGTTATTTTATTATTAGTCTTAATCCCCTAGTCCTTTTTGGGGGACATTACCTGCATACATAAACTAAAACATCACGCAAACACACTAAAAATCATGGTGAGCACTTCCTGATTGCAAGAAGCAGAGGCCCAAAATAAAACATGAGTGCAACTCCTAACCTAAACGAGACAATAGATGTACTGTATCTAATCTTGTCATATTTTATGGCTTCATTCTAAATGCATTTCAAACTAAAGTCAGCCCCACTGCTGGCCTGAAACAAATTAGTTCCACGAAATGTGACCCGTGTACAAATGTGGTGCAGAAAACCAGTGAGACTTCCTTTCACTTCAAAAACACAAAAGCACTTTCACATGAGAAACAGTCTTCCAATCTGTGTACCGTAAAAGTCAAAGAAAATTCCTGCAAATGCATGTTGGGATGTAAAACAAGTCTGGCTCTACTGTCATTACAGAAGCAAAATTTAACAAACCTTGCTTTAATTTTTAAAACCTCAAACTTTTTAAATTAGTTTTTAACTTATGAGATTAGAAGTCATCATTTAGATGAGGAGCATTTGTATGTTTGACTGATTCGTGTTACGAGATGCAGAGTTCACGTTATTATCACAAATGTGTTGAGACAATTATGTTTACACAAACTGTAATCTATTACATGAAGAAGTTATTGTATAATTTGCACAAATGGATGCCTCTGGTTTTCATCCTAGAAAAAACTGTATACTAGCAGATGAGATGGGTTTGGGAAAGACAATTCAGTCCATCACCTTTCTCTACGAGATCTTCAGCATGGGGATTCGCGGGCCCTTCCTCATCATCGCACCTCTGTCCACCATCACCAACTGGGAGAGGGAGTTTCGCACATGGACGCACATGAACGTTATTGTGTACCACGGCTCGCAGATCAGCCGGCAGATGATCCTGCAGTATGAGATGTTTCACAGAGACCCACAGGTAATGTTTGACTGCAGTCATCTCCTCTCATTGATCAGCCAGGAACTGAATCAGCTGTGTTATGTTTCTCTAGTAGCTTTGAAATGTAAGGTGTGTTCAAATATTTGGTGTTTGATTCCTGTTGAAATTCCAGAGAGGTTGGGGTTTTGGGGCCTTCTACAGTGATATAAAATGTCTTTATTTGCTCTGCAATCACTAAATTAATAGGAAAAATTGAAATGCTACAGGGTCCAGCTTCTCCTTTGGGAAAAAAAATGTAATCAGTTCAACTTTGTTCTGTACTTGCGCTTGAAGCTTAGTCTGTAAGAAACCGAGATTGTGTCATTTTTCAGTATTTTATTTGACAAAACACCTAAAGGCATAAACACCTACATAATAAATAGACCAACTGAAGTAAAAATACAGATGAAGCCAATGTTAAAGTTGGGAGACGGCGCAGAGTCTTTGGATTGATGATTTTTCGTGGTCGGTCAAATGAGTTATCGCAGTTGTAGAGTAAATTTTTATTGCTCATAAATAACTGCAATGTTGTTAAACATCTACCTCAGTATTTATTTATCTGACTCTGTTAAACAGCAGATGTTTTTGTTTATGATTTTCAGCTTGTGTTTAAATCAATAAAAATTGGAAAAATTATACCATTCAGTTGCTAAACACCCGTTCGCTTTCACTCGGCTTGTACACATAACAGTGTTGCATCAGGGTTCTTATTGCTTCTTATTTACAGTATGTATAACAGAGAATTATCATTACTATAGTGTATGCGTTTATTATGCAAGCTTTAATTTTTATCTCCGCAGATATCCGAGGGGCTTGAATACTAAGTTTAGTCATGTGAGCCTAATGCAGCTGTGTAGCAGTTTCTGTTGTTTGAGGCATTCTTTATTCTATTTCTTAGTCAGCAAAAGTTCTATAATGTCCACCCCTGAAATACCAAATATGCGTTTTCCTTTTCTTTTTTTATAACAAAGGCAGAGAGACAAGTGTATCAGAGGCAGCAAAGAAAACTGGGATCAAAACTGAACCACAGATGTGATATTGACATGAACCTTTTGATTATCTTGACCCTGAAATATGAAGTTTATATTCTCACCCTTCCCTCTCTCACAGGGTAACACTATCCCAGGTGTGCTTAAGTTTCATGGGCTGATCACCACTTTCGAGATGATCATGGCTGATTGTCCAGAGCTGAGAAAGCTGCACTGGCGCTGTGTGGTGATCGATGAAGCCCACCGGCTAAAAAACAGGAACTGCAAACTGCTTGAGGGTCTCAAACTCATGAACCTGGTCAGTCTGTGTGTGCTATATAAAATAAAACAAAAAGGCTGTTGTTTTAGTGCTGAAATGTAGTCTTATTTATCCCATTGGGTTTTTTTTTAGTTTTTTTTTTTTTTTTAGATGAACTCAGCAGATTATGTGTGTATTTCGTTGTTGTTATTTTATTTCTTCAGTATATTGTACATATTCCAACAGGAACACAAGGTCCTGCTGACAGGAACCCCTCTGCAAAACTCAGTGGAGGAGTTGTTTAGTCTGCTGAACTTCCTGGAGCCACTACAGTTCCCTTCAGAAAGCACATTTCTCGAAGAGTTTGGAGACCTCAAGACTGACGAACAGGTATGCACAGTTTACAGTTTTCCTCCATTCTAGATTTTAACCAAGAAAAATGAAAATTTTGACGTCGTGTGCTAACATTGCTATTCTCTCCGGCCCATCTTGCCTTTCGCTCTGTTTATTTTTTCCTCTTACTGAGCATCGCATTCACACTTTGTCTAATTTCTCCAAAAGGTGAAGAAGCTTCAGGCCATTCTGAAACCCATGATGCTAAGAAGACTGAAAGATGACGTGGAGAAAAATCTCGCACCTAAAGAAGAGACGATTATAGAGGTACGGCTGTGTTTTCGTGTGTGCTTGATATAGAAATGTAAGATGGGAGTAATGCTCCTATTTTTACAGTTCTCTGAGCTCTTTGCTGGGAAATATTTTTATCTTGCTGCATTCTGTTATGGCTGAATGATTCATCAAACATTACTGATGAAAGCTTCATTCACTTGGCAACAATACTGAATCCAGCAATTACACTTATTTTTATCAGTATTATTAGTCTTTATTAGTCTCTTAAAACACAACTAAATAAAAATGAAATTAAAATGAAGTTGTCAGTTAATTAAAATGAGTGTTCATCTGTGATGAGTGTCTGGTCTTGTTTCCTCTGGGTGCTCCAGTTTCCTTTCATATTCCAAACACATACAGATACAGCCACTTAAAATGGCCACCGCATCGCTGACAGGACCATGATGGATGTCTGTTGGAATTCTTGACCGATTGTCGACTGATAGATAACCGTAATGATATACCCTGCCTGTAACAGAATAGAATAGAATAGAATTCAACTTTATTGTCATTGCACATGCACAGGTACAGACGATGCAAACACGATTGTAACTCCCATAAGCAGTATTTAGGAAAACCAGTGGTAATTTCTTAAGTATCCACCAGGGGGAGCAGCGTGGAGGCGCATTCATTTACAGAGCCGCTACACACGTTTTCAAACATTTTGCGCTGTGAAAGAGAAAGTCCAACTTCAACAACAGGTATGAGTCCCGCAAAAAAGCGTTCAACCCGCAGTCTTTATTTAGTTAGTTATAAGTGCAAAAACTCTATGTGCTGATAGATAGGCGAGAATTTACAGTCATTAACGTTCAACCTGATGTGCGACTATACAAACGGCGCTCTCAGCCCCAACAGATTTTTTTTTTTTTTTTTTAAATATGCAATTTAGATTATTAGCAGCTGATGCACATTTTATATATTTTGTATAATTACAAATAATTTGTAATTTTATTTTATTTTTTTTCTGAACTTTATGACAAAGTTAAAATGAGGGATTTTTGCTCTCCTCATTTTAGTGCTTGTTGTTCAGCTGCTGAGATTCATTTGCATATTGCCACCTCTTAATGATGAGAAATAAGAGCCCCCCCACCCCCAGCTCTGCCTGTCTGTAAAACCTTCTTAGTGAATGCCATTGATGTGTTTTGTCCTTTTATAAAGTTAATCACAAAAGATTTGTCAAATTTTTTTAGATTACTGTTAAAATCTGTTTTCCACAGTAGCCATATTAAAACTGCTGTTGATACATCTGCAAACCTTGTGACATCATGTTAAATTATTAACAGTGTAACTTAAAAATGTAAGTAATTTCTACTTTATAGGATGATCTGTCAAGTCAGAACATGCTTGTTTAAATTCGTTGAGGTCCGCACAGAGAAAACAGTTTTCAGTGCAAGTCCGCGTTTGTGAAAACAACGACATCAGAATTTTTTTTTATCTTGGGGTAACTGAGCGCATGTCTCTATTGTCTCTACTGTTACAACAGGATGTATGACAAAGAGGAAAATAAGAGAAAGCATCAATAGGTCCCCTTGAAGATTTCTTCTCCATAACACTGACACACAGCACGCTATATCAGCTTGTGTCATTACTTAACAGCTGCTTAAAAAAAAGAAACACAATTTTAAATGGATGCTTTTTTTCTTTCCCGTCTTCTTTTCAGGTTGAGCTGACCAACATTCAAAAGAAATACTACCGAGCCATCTTGGAGAAGAACTTCTCTTTCCTGTCCAAAGGAGCAAACCAGCACAACATGCCCAACCTCATTAACACCATGATGGAGCTTCGCAAGTGCTGCAACCACCCTTACCTTATCACAGGTGAGAGCAAACATGCAAGCACTCACAGATTGTTATTCATTATTCATAGTCAAGCAGTTGTTCACCCACTCCCTCACTCTCCACTCCCACACTCATTGACCTTGTGTGCATGAATCTGCCTCCTTTGTTTTATGTACACATCTTTGATAACAGAATTATTTATTGAATTTATTACTTATTAATGTATTAGCACAATATATTTACAATACCATGTTGTCAGCTAACAGCGAGTCAAAACAGTTTAGAAAGAAACCATGAGTGCGAGAGGTAGCTGTGTTGAAGCGTAGTGCCATGCACCCAGATTCTGGGTGTTTTTCCTTTCAAGCATAGAATGCTTAAATAAAATAAATGTACCTTGGTTTGCCTTGACTTGCTTTACCTTTGCCTTCTTTTGTTTTTCTAGGAGCTGAAGAGAAGATTCTGGAAAGTTTCAAGAAGAGCCACAGTCCAGAAGCACCAGAATTCCAGCTGCAGGCCATGATCCAGGCAGCCGGTAAACTGGTGCTGATCGATAAGCTGCTGCCAAAACTGCTAGCCGGAGGACATAAAGTCCTAGTCTTCTCCCAGATGGTCCGCTGTCTGGATATCCTTGAGGACTACCTCATACAGAGGCGGTAAGGGGAAAGTACAGCAGGCTAGAAAAGAGCGAGGTAATATTCAGAGTAAAGGAAATGTTAGTCAGGTAATTTGGGAAAGAGAGAAGAAAATTTGAAAAGGAAAAAAAAATGCAACATTTTTCAAAAAGGAGAAAGGGGAAAAGTCGATTTACCCTCAAATCTGTGTTGGTGTGTTATCTCCAGCTACACCTATGAACGCATTGACGGTCGTGTGCGTGGGAACCTGCGGCAGGCAGCCATCGACCGCTTCTGTAAGCCAGATTCAGACCGCTTCGTGTTCCTTCTCTGCACCAGAGCTGGAGGGCTGGGAATCAACCTGACAGCTGCTGACACCTGCATCATCTTTGACTCAGACTGGAACCCCCAGAATGACCTGCAGGTGGGCACAGAGCTGCGTAAAGCATCCAAAGAAGCGGTCACAAATTTGCACATGCTGTATGTAACTGATGAGACCAGAATGCCTACTGACATACAAATGAATTTGTGTTGTCAGAGCATCATAAAAAAGATGGAGATCTATCTTAATCATGCTCTCGTTTGACTGTGCTAACTTGCTGCTTGTCTCATTCATGTAATATGTAGTGACATTTGTGATGAATAGTGGGACTGCAGTGGTTGACAAAATGCACGCTTGAAAGGATGCCTTGAATAATGAAGTGAGCATGCAGTGTTACTTGACTCGGAAGGTATAAGTCTTCTCCCGGCTCTGATGCAATGCCTGTTTCTGTATCTTGTATCAAGCTTTCTTAAAATCTTTACAGTTACGAAGATTTTTCATTAACGTGTCGATTTTGATTTTGTCAAGTCCCTGTTTTTGTCTTTCTTGCTGATCTGTTATATGTTGAACAAATTCACTCTAATTAAACTACAGGTTAATGTGCTCATGCACAGTTAGTTTAAAAAAAAACAAACAAAAAAATAGAAACTCCTAAATAGACATGGTTGAATCCTCATGCTAAAAACAATTTCTCTTAACTTATAAACTCATTTATCTTTACACTTAATTCTGGAAAGTAATTGAAGCTAAATATCGATCCTTCCATTTTCTACCCCTTATCCTGGTCGGCATTACAGGGGCAGATGTACAGCAGACCTACTTCTTCCTAACCACTACCTCTAATGTGTATAAAAATATAGAATAATTATGTTACAGTTATGCTGAATTTGGCAAACGTTAGTCACAAGCACTGATGCAAACAATATGCAAATCTTACAGATTTAAATTTACTTTGATCTTTACCTTTTCTTTAATGATGTATAAATAGTCTCAGGCCCTCATAAAGTATTTTCAAACCAAGCTGAGAGAAAGTCTCTGTAAAATGTAATGCTTTACACTTCCATGCTTCCTACTGTTATAGGCCCAGGCACGCTGCCACCGGATTGGCCAAAGCAAAGCGGTGAAAGTCTACAGGCTGATCACCAGAAACTCGTATGAGAGGGAAATGTTTGACAAAGCCAGTCTAAAGCTGGGACTGGACAAAGCCGTCCTTCAAGACATCAACCGTAAAGGAAGCCTCAATGGAGTAAGAGATTAGTTTTGAGATATTCTTATATTGTATACGATTGTTTAATCTGTATTCATTTTGGTGTGAGATGGTCTGCTGTGTATGTATGAGGGAGAGAAACCCTCAAATCCTAGCTTGTGTCTGTTTTGCGACAGGTGCAGCAGCTTTCAAAGATGGAAGTGGAGGATTTGTTGAAAAAAGGAGCATATGGAGCCTTAATGGATGAAGAAGACGAGGGCTCCAAATTTTGTGAAGAAGACATTGATCAGATACTTCAGAGGAGAACTCAGACAATCACCATCCAGTCTGAAGGGAAAGGCTCCACGTTCGCTAAGGTGGAAATTCTTAAACAACATTAAACTCCTTAAAGCCTAAAACTTAAAAAAGGCTGCACACTGGAGGGATTTTTAGGGTCTCAAATGGTGTTTTAATTCGGCCCCATAGTCTAGGTGGTGTTCACAAGCTCTGAAAGCGGAATACTTTAAATAGTTTGGCGTGAAGATCAAATGTCTTAGTACAAAATATTTGTGCTAAACCTGAGAAATTGGCAGCTTAAGACCAAACATTTGATCGTAAGCCAGCTTGTGTCAAAACCAAGTAAACATCATTTTGGGTCTTAATATTTTTTCCCCCCGCCTTCTGCTTCTCGTTCCTCAGGCCAGTTTCATCTCATCAGGTAACAGAACAGACATTTCTCTGGATGACCCCAACTTCTGGCAGAAATGGGCCAAGATCGCTGAAGTAGAGATAGACTCCAAATCAGAGAAGGTAAGGAGGCTGACAGAAAATGAAAACAAGACGGGATGAATGAAAGAAAAGGAATAAGGATGTGAATACTCTAAAACATCAGACTTGAAAGTGTGAATAATAGAAGGATGAAAAAAAACTTTTTTACAGTTTTACTGAAGTAGAATGCACACCTAAAACTGGAGATGTCTTTAAACTGTGTGTGTGGGGGGATGGTATTTTGTGCTCCGAACACCTAAAAACTGAAACCCCCAGTGACATGAGGATGTTTGTGATCTTCATCCTTTCCCTTTTTCCTCAGGGTTCTTTCCTTTTTGAACACCACCAGAGGATAAAACTTAGTTAGAACCTTCTTTAAAATACTTCATCCTGTTATTAGAAAGACTCATGCAATTCTTGATCAGAGGCTGTCTACATTTATCTTCTATCCAGGAGTCACTGGTAATTGACACACCCCGTGTAAGGAAGCAGACCCGTCATTACAACTCCTTTGAGGATGATGAGCTGATGGAGTTTTCAGAGCTGGACAGCGACTCAGAAGAGCGGCCTTGTCGAACTCGTCGCCTGGGTGAACGTAGCCGCCGCTACCTCCGTGCCGAATGTTTCCGGGTTGAAAAGAATCTTCTAATATTCGGGTAGGACCGGAGAGTGTGTTAAAGAAAACTGCATATGCCATATTAGACCATCAAGACTCTTAAACTCAGTTCGAAAGACAAAACGGAGACCGTTCTTTTTCCAAGCTGCTGCAGAATATCTCCTTAGCGGTGGAATGATTTTTTGTTTTAGGAATGCATATACATGCTTAACAGGTGACATCTAACAGCTGGCAGTTCATGGCCATTAGACAGCGTGGCATAATTAATAATGACTTAACCTTTATCTCATATGTTTTTTAATTTGGGAGCTGAAGTGTGAACGTAAATGAGCCGAAATACAACATTAAAGTTTTCAGTTTGATTTGTTGTGGAAAATTTTCAATAAAGTTGTGATCACACACAGTTTGTTTCAAAGAACAGATCACTGATAGAAATCTGCTGCATTTTCCTTTACTATCTCATTTGTTTCCTGTGTGCATTTCTGTCCGCCCTCTCTGTTCTTTCTAGGTGGGGTCGGTGGAAGGATATCCTAAACCATGGTCGGTTTAAATGGCACCTCACAGAGAGAGACATGGAGGTGATCTGTAGGTAAGAGTAAGAGGAATCATCATTATCGTCTGTTTGTTAGCAGTAGCCAGAGTCCGACACATCATGTTTCCTTTTTGTTGTGTAGGGCTCTTCTGGTTTACTGCCTGAGACACTACAAAGGCGATGACAAGATAAAGAGCTTCATCTGGGATCTGATCACACCCACCAAGGAAGGCCAAGATCAGGCACTCGTAAATCACTCTGGTTAGCATTTTACTCTGCACATGTGCTACAGTATACAGTATAAAGTCAGCTTATGACCTAAAGATTGCACCACGTATTGGAATGTATAGACCAGGATTAACTACTGGTATAAATACAAAGTTAAATTGGTAGCATTAACTCTGTGGAGAATCTTTCTTTTCCTCCTTGTCTGCATTGCAGGTTTATCAGCTCCCGTTCCTCGGGGTAGGAAGGGGAAGAAGCTGAAGAATCAGCTGAATGTTACTGAGGTGAAGAATGCTGACTGGCTGGTCCATTGTAACCCAGAGGTGGTGCTGCAGGATGAGAGCTACAAGAAACACCTCAAACAACACTGCAACAAGTCAGTGCATTAACAGAGCTTTTTGCTTATCACTACTTACATGAAGGACTTTATTTTACACTAGAGTGTGTTTGGTGGTGTTTATTTACAACATACAGAGTTTACGACATGGATTATGACACCGCTTCTCCTTTCTCACTCCACAGGGTGCTACTGAGGGTGCGGATGTTGTACTACCTAAAGGTGGAGGTTCTAGGGGAAGCTGCCACTCAAGGTTTAGAGGGGGTACCTGCCAGGTATGATGCAGACAACGTATCATTCACATAGTGTCAGATCAGTTGGCACTGCTGACCAGATCTGGCAAGAAATGAAAACCTTAAAATGAGCTGATTTGTTCAGCATTTTGGTCTTCCCACTTTTTTAAGCTCACATTTGATCTTTTACTGTTAACGTTGGAGGGAAATATGATTGACTGGCTTGTGTTTTAGTGCACTGACTTGACGCTGACAGCACTGACGGATGGACTGTTTGTGTGTGTTGACAGTAAACTTGAGGTGCCGCTACCTGACGTCGACTACATAGAGATTCCAGTGTCATGGTGGGATGCAGAAGCTGACAAGTCTCTCCTCATCGGGGTTCACAAACATGGTGAATACAGATGTCACATTTGGCACAATATTTTGCCATGCAGCATCTACTTTTTTTTTTTTTTTTTGCTGTGTGCTTTAATAAATATTCAGTTGTTAATTGTTTACAAATTTTTACCAAGCTCGACTTGAATTTGAACAGACTTTAAGGAACAAACATAGATGCCATCTGTTATTTGTGTGTGCAATGTGTAGTACTCTCAGATCTGTGTTTACACAATTTTTATTTGTTTATTTATTTATTTACTTTTTTTTTTTTTTTTGCTGAAGATGAGAAACTGCTTTAGAATATCACTGGACACCTACCAACATTCATTGGAAAGGAATATATGTGTCATATGTTTCCCAGATATTGACTTTTCTTGGGTGGGATGGTTAAGCATATCAACCCTTGTGTGCATATAGCTTTAGATTTATTTATTAGTTTGGGTGAAAGAAGTAATTAATTAAGTAGACAATCCCGTTGTTTTTATATTTGGTCTCAGTCATACAGACCTTGAGACTGGTCTGCAGTCCCCTGTGTCCCCTGTAAATGTGTATCCCCCAACAGGTTGGTGATTGGTTGCTCGCTGTTGCCAGGTGCAATCAGTCGGAAAGCTGCACCAAAAACCTAACCGTGCATGCTTTGCTCACTAGCAGATTGCTGTGGTTGACTCTAGTTTGCATGGAAGAAGCCAACTTTCTGCAAACACTTGCCATTTACTCTTCCAGCTATAGTGAAACTGGAAAAAATGTGATGCAAACCAGAAACGGGGAAGATTCAGATTCAAAGTGAAGGTTGTGTTGCACTTTTCATTTACCTCCAAACAGTAGTTTGCAACTGTTTTGGAGACAACTTGGGACTATCTGTGCAACCTACTGATGACCATGACAACCTGTTAGCAACTAAAAGCAAGGAGGTTTTTCAGTGCAGCACCTCTTTGTGACTAAATTCTAGCTAGCAAATGTCTGCAACCTCCAGTAAGCACATGCCAACCTGTCCCGGAAAACACACTTTTCCTTAGAGACCAGTGGTTACAGTGGGGGACATTGACCGCTCTCTAGGACTGAGTGAATAGGTTTTAAGTAACTGATTTCACATCAACTACCAATAATGTCAAGCATCCACTCACAACAGTTGATATTAGATACGTTTGCCTTGTGACTGATGCTTGTTAGATGGTAACTGACTGTGGCGTTATTTTTGTGCCACTATTCTGAGTGCACGTAAAAAAAAAATGTGAGCACACGTAAAAAAAATTTGCAGGTGCAAGTGTTGCATTTTGAGGAGAAATTTATTTTGAATGAAGAAAAGCTAAATTTGAATGAACAAAATTCATTGCTGCGTGCAGAAAATGCATTTCAGTGTTTGCTATTATCCATACACGCACACAATAGCAGCCCCTCTCGCTCAGTTTTTGCTCGCAATGTGTTGCTTGCGCTCTCAACATTTCTGCCCGTGCGCGCTCAACTCTTTCTGTACACCGTTATATTTGTGCCACAAAACCAGCCAATCACAGACTTGGATGCAAAAAAAAAATCTGATTGGCTGTTTTGGTCTCCAATCAGCTCGAAATGACGAAATGCAATATCCCAGAATCCATTTCGTCTCAAACGAGGCAGTGGCGGAGGAATGCAGAGTGGCGGAGTTTGAAATATTGCTCTTTCTGGGTCACAAAATAAACTTTTAAGATATTTTTATGAGAGAATGGTGCTGTGTAAACTTCAAATATCTGTTTGATTTATCAAAACATCACATATTTGCAAAAGTGCTCTAATGTTTTCGGAGATGCCAACACCACTCAGACTTCACTGTTATATTAGTTCTTGCTACACTATAACATGCTATGCTGAGCTTACTAAGGCTGCAGAGCAAAACATGATAATGGAGTTTTAATCTTTCTTCAAGAAAAAAACAGCTGATAATTGCTCCATTACTGATATAATGTATTGTTTATTAACTTATTAAGTGTTTGTTTTTCCATGCATACACAATGTGCAAACGTCCTGCTGCCTCAAATACTTGTTCACACTAGTAAAAGTGTTTTTCCTCTGACAGGATATGAGCGGTACAATGCAATGCGTGCTGATCCAGACTTGTGTTTTCTGGAAAGAGTGGGGATGCCTGATGTGACAGCTCTGTCCTCAGAGCAAGCAGGAGGAGAGGTGGCCTCTGACGTCGCTGACAGGTAAGGTACACGGAGACAAACACCAACACAGCAGACCACCGCGATTGTGTTCATAGATTGCTGAAAAGGTTTTTCGGGTATTCGGGAAAATTCGAAACATTATCATCTTCTGTTTGTTGTAATTTTTGTCTTTCTTTTTGCTGTGTGTGTAACAATGAGATGTTTATATGAGTACGTCGTACTAGATTTGGTATGTGAAACGATGATTAAACACACTGATCGTTTTGGCACAGGGACCCTTCTCAGCACGTTATAAAAAGGCCTCAAAAACTTACTGTGGCAGCTCACACCGTGTTTTGGTCGTGCATATTAAAAACAAATTCTTTGTTGATATTACCTCAGTTTCTATCAGCTGACCCTCAGTAACCTCTTTGTTTAGCACAGGGCCATTAATTAGCTTCCCTGCAGATCTTCAGCAGTTCTTTGTACTTCTTCCAGTCATCGCCTTTTATTTATATATTTATTTGTACTGCTGGTAGTAGTGTTCACAGCAGGTTGCCAACACATCCTGTCTCCTCTTGTTCCCTGTTTGTATTTGTTTACACTGTCACCTCCCCGCTCACACACCTGCTTTACATACTGAGTGTGAAGATTGAAAGCACGTAGACATACAATTATAAATGCACAGGGTGGAATTAAGGTGCTTGTTATGGTGATAACAACCAGATAATATTTTTCATATAGCTTACAGACTAACACGCTCACAGCTATTGTGAGGACATTATCATAAAGTATTCAATTTTAGGCTCACCATACCCATGAACAGTTTATAAGAACTGTTAAAATCAGCTTCAGCAGTAATGTTTTCTGGTAGTTTCACTATACTTGCAAGTCTTGCAAGAAGAAGCAATGCTGCCAGGAGCCGCGAAGGAATAACTGTCAGAGAGGGAGTGAGCCAGAGAAATAGACGACCGAGAAAAGTGTGGGAAATTTATTTTCTGGGTGCTGCTGCTGCCTCGGCTAATGGTAGCGCTGTGAAGATTAGACGCATACATTTGAACAGGAAGCTTTGATCCACTTCCTGAAGGTAATTGAAGTTGTCGTTCGCTTTGTTACCTGTTCAACCTGAAGCTGCGCCCAGCTGAGCACAGCGACTGTGTAGCAAGAAGATCTTCTAGTCTCAAAATGTTAATGGAGACGATGTTACAAGGATGAAATTGTGCATGCAGAAGCAGTAGTACAGGAAATGTGGCCATGCAGAACCTGCACAGGTGTGAAAGTGTTTTGTGTGCTAATACTTCTCTTTATTGCTGCCCGAGGAGTTTTTGCTTTATGTTGAATCTACAACACACACAGCACAGGTGTGATATTTTTGGATGTTAAAAGTTTTTGAAATGCTGGTAGGAAGCCTTCCAAAAGAAACAGCAATTATACATAGAAGGATTTTTCAGGACTTTTGCAGAAACCTAAAAATACATTGAGGAAATAAAAATCCATGAGCGATCATGAACAATGCTTATTTAATTCATTAACAGTTTATGCAAGTGATCATAAATAATGTAAAATCTAAACATGAATTCTCATTTCTGTCTTTACAAAAAATAGAAGAAAATTTGGTACTACAGGAAAGTTCCTTCCAAGATGAATAGAAGTTCTTTATTCACAGCTAATAAACCCTTTTATCTTTTTAATTTTTTTTCCTTTAAGAAGTGCCCTTAATTAACCCATGTGCTGAATTCATTTCAGTGAATTCATTAATTCATTTTCCCCAGTAAAATTGGAATCGCATTGGTGCAGAATTTTAAATAAATGATTAAATAATTTGATTTAGAAGACAGTCATTTGCAAACCCCTGCGACAGACTCACAGTCTGACTCGCAGAGTGTATCCTGCTGCTATACAGTAGTTTGAATCTCACTCCGGAGAGGCAGCTGAATGGCCAGCGTGATGGTTAGTAGCAGGTGAATTTTTGAAATTAGAAAAAGGGTGATTTTCTAAAAATTTCACATCGTCTTGCCTGTTTGACAAATAGGGGGGAAAAATAAAATGCTTAACTATGTCGCCATAGCGTCTACCCAACCAAAATCTGCATGAGGGAAAAACTATTAATTTCCTCCCTGTGAAAATGCACAATGGAAATAGCAACCCACATTCAAAAACATGAACATATGCCACAAACATCAAATCTCTGCAGAGACCCATCTGTCTTTTTTCATTAGCAAATTTTGAAATATGCTGTGCACCAAAACATTGAACAGCAGTTCAATAGTAGCTTATAACTAATATCAGACATTAGAATAACCACTCTGCTCTTTACTGGGTTTTTGAGAAATTTGTGAAGAACTAAAAAGAGGAAATAAATAAAAAAAAAAAACAATTTAAACCAGCATAAGGAAACTAAAGCAGATCTGTGTGGAGCCTGTGATGTGACTCCTCAGTGAGGCTTTGTTTTATTTTTCATAATCACATTTGTTTTTCTTCATTGCATTAATAAATTGCCACCAACAAAATGTAAGAAGATGTGAATTCATGTTCAGCTGTTTTGTTATTAAAGTACCCATCACCCCACACACACACACACACACACACACACACACACACACACACACACACACACACACACACACACACACACGTGTGCCATACAAAATGTTTTTTTTTTTACATCTTATCACATTGTCACAGCTCATAATCTGGCAGGCTGTTTGTTGTTGTGCTTCGTTAACAGCTTTTTCTTCTTCTGTCATCGTGTTTTCCTGCCTGTATTTACTTTTTTTTTTTAATCTGTTGTCCTAGACTGCACATTTACTCTAATTCATCCCCCGAATTCTGTCCTTACATGTGTTGCCCAGTCGTATATGGTAGAAGCTCACTAGGATATTGTTATTAACGCTTTTCTCCTCTATGTTTTTGTTTCTCTTGTCAGCGCATGCAAAACTGAGGAGACGAAGGATGATCCTGAAAACAAACCAGATGGAGGAGAAGATAGAGACGAGAGCAGCAAGGTGAAGTAAAAGCTCTCCTGAGACTATATTAGTGATATGTTTTTTGTTGTCTTCTCTTCCTCTCTCGCTCTGCACCATGCCACAGACAACTTGAGATTTCTTTGAATACTTTCTTCCAATGTGTTATAAAAAAAAAGGAAAAGTAATTTTGCATGGGGGAGGGGGATTAAAATTGCCTCAGGGAAGAATTTCTTTACGTTTTGGACATTTGCAAGCTGAATACTTGCATGGCTACTAGGTACTATTAAAATAAAATGGTTGAGTTAATGGTGCATTTTTAAACGCTCTAATACATTTGACAGCAGAACAGATAATGTTTTCCAAATGCAAAAATCTCATCTCTAGGTTTTTATTGCTTACTGAGTCAGGTTTCATTTGGCAAGTCCAGCGTGACTAACATAAACTCCAAAATGAAAGTTTAACCTGTGAATATAAAAGCTGTCGACCATCTCAAAACATGAATTCCAAAAATATTTTTTGGCTTAAGATCAGTTTTTGTCAATCTGTAGAAACCTGGCATTCACAGGGAATGTGTCTTTGTGATATGATCATATAGTCCATTTCAATAGTTCATAGTTTAATAACAGCGTGGTATTGCATTCATTATCATTTATTTTACTCCTCAGCCAAAACGGCTGACGGGGTACTGCCGTTGTTGCAGCCAGGACATCCATGATTGTAAATGCTATAACTCGAGAAGCAGGGCGACATAAAAGTTTCAAATTGATACCATAGGTGCATCTACTAAAAATCTCGGATGAATTTGAATCTTTGACTTAGAGGTTGAGGTCACAGAGGTCAAGTTTTCTAAAATCTTGTGAATGTGATCACTTCAGAACAAAACAGCACGGGATTTTCAAATTCATACCCCGGGTGCATCTGTTAGGAGACTAAGGGGTACTACTGGCAGCTGCCACTGTTCTATAATTTAAATATTCTTACTGTATCATGATTTTAATTAGAATTATACTGGCCAGTCTGAAGAATCCTTCTAAAAGAATGATTTATTGTATAGAAGAATTGTTACTCTTACACCCTGATCTAGGGGTAAGGGGAGCAGAGCATATGAATCATGTGAGACCAGGTGATGTAAAAGGACAATAATACCAGACACACCAGCAAATCTAATGGGGATTGGCTGAAAAGAAGGAGAATCCTTGCGTTGCAGTGGCCCGCAAAGTACATACTGCAACCCAACAGACATGCAGTGGTGAAACCACTCTATGACATGAATCTATGCCATAGAGCAAGGGTGTCCAAATCCAGTCCTCAAGAGCTACTGTCCTGCAGCTTTTAGATGCATCTTTGTTCCGACACAGCTGAATCAAATGAATGGCTTGTTACTGGGCCTTTGCCAAACTTGATTGCATTCTGAAGAGGTAATCCAACCCTTTGGTTCAACTGTGTTGGAGTAGGGATGCATCTAAAAGCTGCAGGACCGTAGCTCTCAAAGACTGGAGTTGGACACCCCTGCCATAGAGTATTAAGAGAGCAGTGCATCCCTACAAACTGTGCTGAAATTCCTCCACACTGATGTGAGAGACTTATAAAGTCATACAGAAAACTTTAAATCGTTGCTTCTAAAAGTGTTTTTTTTTTTTTACAAGCTATTGAATCATAGGACACTCTAGAGTCCTTTTCACAGAACTGTGCCCATTCTGACTGAGACCTCGGTCAGGATTGAGATGCTGCTGCTGTCGTGAGAGTACTGTGCTGACAGGCTTTTTAAATGGCAAGATCCTGTGTTGGATATTAACCAGCACAGTTATCAACACGCAAGCCCACAAGGCCAGCCATTCAGGAGGACACCTTCTGAGGGACACTCAAGAGACCCTCAGAAGCAAAGAGTTTTTCTACAGTCGTAGAAAAACGGTGGATAATAGCATAGACAAGGAATAATCAGGGTCAGATAGAGCCACGGCTGTAACAATTACTAATTATTGGGCAAAAGAAACAAGCAAACAAAAAACAGAAAATGATAAAGGACATGATATAGTAATATTCACAAATACAGGCAAAATACACAACAAACCAAAAAATATTAAATTAAGGTAAAGAAAAGATGGAGTTAAAACAACAGAAGAAAATGTGATACAAAAAAATAATATTCAGCACAACGATAAAAGTAACAGCTAATAACAGTAACAGATAATAAAGAAATAAAAAGGTATATATTTTTAACCAGGTGACAGAAAAGATGATTTTTGTGATTTATTTTTTTTTATTTTTTTGTGTGTTTTGTGTTATTCACAGGGAGAGGAAACCTGCTCCAGCACCGATACATCAGACAAGCCAGACAGTACTGGTCCAGGTGAGACAGTTACAAGTGTTACATACTAATATGAAGACCAAATGAAGAGTTCCACTACTCATTCAAGGACCAACCATACACATAATTCAAATTTTAATAGATAGCTTTATAATTTCTTGGCATTCGTGGGTTGTTAAAGGCTAACCTAACTTTTCAAATTGTACTTTTTCTTTTCTTACTCTGACGTTCTTTCAAATGGTTTGAAATACAGTAATTTCCCTCCACTCGATTACATTTCACTCCTCTGTTCTGACGTGAGGTGTTTTAACACGACATTTCCCATCAAAACTTATTTCATTTTTCCACTGAAGTCTTGATTTCCTTAGAGCTCTACTAAGGACTGATAATTGTTATAATGAGGCTTGCTTCTTCAAATCTTTGTTGTAGTATTATAAGTGCAGTGACACACATTGTTAAGGGAAAGCTGCGATGCTCTTTTTAACTAGATTCAGTGTTGATTTCTATTTGAATCAAATATTTGATCACATGTTTCCTTTAAAGTTGGTATGGAAACATCATTTTACAGTTTTAATTTCAATTCTGAAATTGAGGTATTTATTTATTCTCCACCAAAAGCAGTATTAGTAGCTAAAGGTATAATATTCAGAAGTTGTTGATTACTCTTTTTAAACACAACATTTTATTATTTAAAGACAGAGAAAGAAAGAAAAAGATGTGGTTCAGTGAACGAGAGTGAAGCGTGTTGAGAGGTGATGCCGGTGCCAATAACCAAGCTGTGAATCAGAGATATGAAAATGTATTTTCTTATTCTTTTGCAGTAGTTTTTTAATATTTCAATGACTAAACACAGTCACGTCTGTACAATCCTGGGAGAGGCATGCTTCATCTTGCCTGCAGTGGCTTTTTTGCTTTTTTGCTTTCACGCGTGCTCTTCATATATCTGCGACACAGAAACGAAGAAGAGAAGAAACACATCGACAGCAATATACTCTGGTCCTTGTGTTTTTATAGGATCACACCCTCACGTTCCCTCTGAGCTGAACAAAATAAGAGAATACATAAATAATGCAGGCTTTATCCACATAGACACACATTTGTACTGAATGATAAGTGGTTATTTAGATGCTTCTTTTTTTTGTATACCTTCAAACACATCCAGTGTGTGAAGGATCTAACGTGCTGACTCTGACTGGCTTTTCTCCAGACTCTCAGATGTCAGGTGACCTGTGCACCCAAGATGGAACTTTGGTCACCACAACGACAACAGGAACCGGGACCGGGGTGGCAGCTCTCCATGTTGTCCAAGCCCGGCCCCTCTGGCCCACAGGCCCCGCCTTGACGGCCCGATTACGTCGCCTCATCACTGCCTACCAGCGCTTCACACTACGACGCGAGCCACTGCTCAGGCATGACTTTATGCTTCACGATGGCCTCGTTGGCATGGGAATCGGAGGAGCTGGAGCTGCTCATAGTCATCACGCTGGTGGGCCACTGGCTTGGCAGCTGGGTGAAGATTTAAGAAGGTGTTCTGTGGTCGCTACAGAACCTGACCCTCTGTTTCTGGAGTGGCAGAGAAGGTAGAAATGTTTGACATAAGACAGAGATACCAAGCTTTTGTCGTATACTTTAATCTTACCTTTGTGGCTCTGCTGCTCGGCATCTTCATTCAGACACGAACGCATCTGCTTTCACATGCATTTATATGCAGTTTCTCAGTATATGTATTTATCAGTCATTTGTATTTTTCTGTGACCTTTTAGGTGGACTCGTCGAGAACAAGCAGATTTTTACCGCACAGTATCATCATTTGGGGTGGTGTATGACCCGGAGAGGAAGGCATTTGACTGGTCCCAGTTCAGAGCTCTTGCCAGACTGGAGAGGAAGACTGATGAGAGTCTGGAAAGATACTTCAATTCCTTTGTGAACATGTGCAGGACAGCATGCAAGCTTCCACCCAGGAAGGAAGAAGGTACTGTTTATGATAAATATGCCGGTTGGGGTTGTTACTGACATCTGTGATGGACTTAGTTTATCAACAGGGTAACCCTTGCTAATTTGTATTATTGCTCAGCTTCATGTTCCAGTTAATGTTTTCTGGGCACTGCAGGTTTTTGGTTTTCAGCCACACTTCTTAAGCCTACAGTTAAACAATACATCGTTTAGACTTTGTCATAAGAGTGTCAACTTGCAGATCATTTTTGAGGACCTCGTCATTGGGAACATTACTGACCCCTGCTAGTAAAATAGCCTCCATAGATGTAGTTTTTATAACTCATTTAACTACAAATTGCATGTTAACATATAATTTACACATAACTTACTCTCCTGTATATACGCAGGATAAAACACAAAATCATTTAAAGACAGGAGTGACTCTTGAACACACTAATACTCTCCATCCCTTTTACTCTGGTCTGCATTTTTCCTGCCTTCTCCACTGTCTCTATGCCAACATTGACTGTCACTGTTTCCGTTTCTCATCCTTTTATTCTTTCTCTGCTTCCCCTCCCTTTCTCTTGCGTCTCCCAGGACTGGTGGATCCCGCTGTGATTGTGGAGCCTCTGACAGAAGAAAGAGCAGCTAGGACGCTATACCGCATCGAGCTGCTGCGCAAGATCAGAGAGCAGGTGGGCTCTTTGAAGAAACAAAGCTTAATAACAAATAGCGTCCTTTTCATCGATGGAACTCTGTTAGACATTGACTTCAAAGTTTATCTTGCTTGTACTGTTCTGAGTTTGTGTTGATGGTTTAGAGGGGTTCAAATTAACCTCATTTGTCCCTCCTTAGCTCCCTTCTTTTCAGTGTCATCAAAAAAAGGCTAAAGATAAAAAAGTGAATCATCGGTGAACCTGTATACAAGTCATTAAAAAAAGACACTCCCTACAAATGATGTCATATCTAACCTCAGAATAGACATTTAGACATTTTCTACATGGTCAAAAGTGTGAACTGTTTATAAGTCAGACTATTTATCATGCGTTAGGTTACACAGCTAAAAACTGGGGCTGAGGTAATGCCCACAGCTAACTCGCTAGTTGTGTTGGGGAGTCTAGTGCCAAGGGTCAAAACATATTTGTCCAGAAAGCATAAAACAAAAGAACGACACTTCTGTCTACTAAACCTGACCATCTCTCTGACTATGTGAATATAAAAATGGATAAAATGTAGACATTTTCATTCGGTTAAGAAAGTAGCTTGGTCTCTGAACTGCATCCCTCTCTCAGGTTCTCCGCCATCCGTTACTCTCAGCCCGTCTTCAGCTGTGCCGGCCCTCGCTCTACCTCCCTGTATGGTGGGAGTCTGGCAAACACGACCGCGACCTCCTTATTGGGGCAGCGCGCCACGGTTTGAGCCGCACCGACTTCTACATCCTCAACGACCCTCAGCTGAGCTTCCTGGAGGCTCACAGGAACTATGTCAGGGGACACCCTGCTCACCTTCATCCTCAAAGCCACCATCACCCTCATCACACTGGCTTGGCGACTCATCCTGGCATCTCATCCTCCTCCTCATCTCATCCCCAGCTTCCTCATCCTCACTGCTGTCTGTACGATTCGGGACTCGGTCGCCACTCTCCTCAGCCTCCTGAATATCCCCACCAATCCTCTCATCACCACCACCATCATCATCACTCGCAACACCCTATACCTCCATCTGCTCCCTCTCCTTCCTCTTCCTCTTCCTCTTCTTCTCACCCTCACCTTCACCCTCCACCATTGGATGCTCATGATTCAGCTTCACCAAGTCTGGGAATAGTTCCTGGACCTCGAGGAGATTTCCTTGACTGTCCACCTTTGGATGAAACTCTGGAGCTGGGCACGCTACAGCATGACACCATGTCTGCAGATTCTTTACATGGAGGAAAGGTTTCCAAAGATGCCCTCAACGGTTTCCCCTTTAACTCAGCTGCAGGAGGTCAAAGCATGCTCAACTCATACGGTGTGGGTGGGACAGACCTGGATTCAAAACTAAGGAGTGATGTGCTCGTTGGTGAGCAGGGCTCGTCTGAGGAAACTGGGCTGATGGCACCATCAGTGGAGCTGGATCAGTTACAGGTATGCAGTGTTATTTGAGATAACTACTCTGATAGTTTATTATACAAGTCTTATTTAAATATGTCTGTGATTGAAATGTCAACTGTATGGACTGCATGAGATGCTTTGTTTCTGCCCTAAGCAAAAAATTGAATTTATAGGAAATTTATAATTTATATGTTTTAAGCATTTTTATTGTCTGATATAGCAAATATCTGACGTTATGACACCTACTCGGTTAATAAAAATATAATAAAAATGTTTTTGGTCATCAACTAACCATTTGAAATTTAACAGTTCAAGTTATTCACATAGGTTTTCTTATTTCTGTGCTTTGACATCCTACACTTCTGTATTGCAGGCTCCCTGGGACAGTACGGACCACACTAGTCCTGCTCACCATATGTTCAATGAATCTGATCCAATCCTGGGTCCTTCTACCTTAGAGACGGGCTTCCTGGAGGAGGAGGATGAGGAGGCACAGGGGGGAGACAGAGGAGGGGAGGAAGGTGGAACTCTGGAGGAGTGTTTGGGCCTTCCGCCCTCATCCCCTCCTTCCCATCCATCAGCAGGCGATTCTGTTGAGCCACTGTCCTCAAGTTACATGCTCTTTAAGGTTGGTTTCACCAGCCTGTGCCCTCTGGATAACAGTGCCATCTTACAAAATAAATATAAAATGAATTTTAAAATCATCTTAAATGTCTTTGTAATCACAGCCCTCAAGATAACAATAATCTGAAACCCTTTTCATATTATCGGCTTAATGCTCAAATAATGTAATGCAATGTGTCCAGTGGGGCAGACGGTAGATAAACATGGAAAAATTGCTCTAACAAAAGAGGAAAAAGTAAAGGGGAAAATCTGTTGTAGGGAATATTAAAAACACAAAAGTGCTCAGCTGCATTGTTAACTGCTGACATTTTGCCTCTTCTTTCGGTTAGTATATTCAATGAACGGGTTGTGTTTCAGTAAAGCTCAAATGAATGCTGATCTTTGATGTTTGTCAGGGTCATATTGCTCAAAGTGAAACTATTCATTGTATTTTGCATATTTTACATTTTAAGATCTGTAAAACACATTTGCCAAACACTAAGGGCTGCACTTATCAAGTATTTGCCAAATTATTTTCTAAAATGGCATCTTTTCAAATTCTATTAGATTAGATGAAACTTTATTAATCCCTCAGGTGGGTTCCTCCGGGAATTCAGTTTCTAGTAGCACAGCACCGACAGAAGTTGCGTGTTACAGATACAATAGAGGGGAATAAGAGTAAAGATATAAGCATAAATATACCATATATACACATATATAAATACAGAATATATAATATGGATAAATAGGGATACCAGTGGATTGCACATTTGAGTGAGTCTATTGCACAGTGATTATTGCACAGTCGAATAGAAGAAAAAATATTGCAAAGTTTGCAAAAAAAAAAAAAAAAAATGGTAATAATTGAGAGAAAATTCTGAAAGACTTCTCAAAGATGGCCGTTTTAGCTGCAGTTTAACATCAATGTTAAAAAAATAGCATGTTAATTTTTATGACATTGGAAATGTTCATTATAGATTATGTTCACATCGTGCGATTTACATCTTTCCTTTTTTACCCCTCAGCCGTAAAAGGCTGATGGCATGTTGTTGTCACCCTGCAGGCGGCATGGACACGCGAGTTTGTGAATGTAATACTTTAGAGTAAGGCGACATAGGAGTTTCAAATTCATTTCACAAATGTTTTGATTAAAAATCTGGGATGAATTTGAGTCTCAGTGACCTCGACCTCAAGGTCAAAGGTCAAGTTTTCTGAAAATCTCGTGAATATGATAACTTGAAAACAAGGTGATGTAGAATTTTAAAATTGATACCATAGGTTGTCTACTAGGAGCTTGAGGGGTAGCACTGGTGTCGCCAGTATTTTTTTAATTGCAGCGATGAATAGCTTCGTGTGTGTGTGTGTGTGTGTGTGTGTGTGTGTGTGTGTGTGTGTGTGTGTGTGTGTGTGTTTTTTCTTTTTTTTTTAATCAATTTAAATGTTGGAAAGCTGCGACTTGATCACACCATCATTATACAAGTAAACTAAAGTTAATAATCAGTAGTATTATATTATTGCCAAAATGAGCAATGCCATTTAGGCTTCAATAAATCTAACACTTATATTTTGTGTCCAGGACATTGGTGTGAATGAAGAACCGAGTGCAGATCACACGGACCTGTCAGCAAGTCCTCCTCTGCCGTACGTACCCCCTCCTCCACTTTCTCTGTCTGACATCACTGCCCATGAGCCACAGGATGGACTGGGGCACTCTGATGTCTCTGAGAGCCTGACTAATCCTGTGGAGGATGGAGATGATCGGGAGGAAAGTACCGGCTTTGAGTTTGATGATAAGGAGGAGGAAGAAGTTGAAGACTTGTCAAGGGAGACCTTGGAACAGAATGTGGAAAAACAAAGAGACAAACATCTGGAAGGAGAGGAATGTAATCCAAACCAAGGTATGTCAAAGGGAAAATATTGAGCATAGTATTTAACCTACTTTTTTTTTTTTCCAGGAATGATCACAAATATTCCGTTTGTAAAGATGTACAAGTTGCTGTCATACATACATGTTAATATATCATAAATTATATCAGTTGCTAATGAAATGTCCTGATGTTTTAAGATTTCTTTAGGCTGTATACACTATGGCAAAGCCTCTTAATAACTTTAAACCGTCTAATGTTTTACGCCCCAATCTGAGGATTAAAAAAATGAAGAGATAACACCAACCACTGCTATGTCCCCTACATTACATCTCAATGTTTTTTGCTTGCAGGTGCAGACCAAAGTTTGGGAGTTTTGAATCCACCCATGGAAGTGCCAGAGTTAGAAGGGATAGAATCAGAGTCTGCCCTTGGAGAACAGGGCGAGAGGAAGGAAGTCTTTATCCAAATGTCTCAAGACCTCGAGGGTCGCTTTGACCAAGCAGAGCATAAAAAGGACTCACCCCAAGACGTGCACTCTTATCTTGGAAAGCTCGAACAGGAGGGCAGCCTATCTATTGAAGAGCCTACGGAGGAGGTGGAGGGGTTGATTTTGTACCAAGCGGTGGAGGAACGGTCTATTGAAAATTCTCTTGACACTGAAGCATTGATGTGCAACACAACTGAAGAGTTTGTGCAAATGAAAGGAATTCCAAAAAAGTCTAGACAGGGCAGCTTGATGGGTCGCACAGATCTAGCAGATCAGGTAGATGAGATTTCCGAAGGGCAAGAGGATAATGTTTCTCCGTTTGATGTTCCGGTTGTACAACCCTGTGATGAGGAGGAAGAAAAGCGTTTGAAACAACTAGATGTCAAAACCAATGAGATGGAGTTGGGTAGCATTTACTCGCAATTTGGACAGCTCTCCTGCCCTTCTGTTTCTGTGTCATCCCCTACACAACCATCAAACTCTACTGAAACCACCAGAGAGAGCAACAGCATGGAGGAAGCCAAAAATGAAGCCTCTATGGCACACTGCAAGGGTTCAGACGAAGACCTGAACTTGCCCGATGGCAGCAGAGACTGTAAGAATAACGCACTAAAATTCTCCCTTGATCAGGACAGCAAAGATAACCTGCTCGATCAAAATGAAATCAAAATGGGCTCAACTCTGCCTGTGAACAACATCGACACAAAACCATCTGACCTTAAATTTTCTCATTTACCCGATGGTGAGGAGAAACCAGAGCAATTGTTGCTACCAGTCAAGATTGAAGATACCAAGACACAGACTATTGAGGATGTTTGCCCTGATAGCTCTGAAGTCAAACACACCAGTTTCTTTTCCTACCCCGTAAAGTCAGAAGGATTGGTGACCAAAGCAGAGCAGTTAGAATATCCGATTAAACCTGAAACACTGGAGACTAAACCTGAAGATCTGAGCTTTCGTATGAAGCCAGAGCATTTAGACACTAAACCTGAATTTTTGCAGTTTGTAGCCTATGCAGGTGGCAGCGAAGTCAAATCAGAGGTCAAACCATTAGCTCTGGGGTTTAGTGCTTATCCAGAGAGTCCTAAGCTTAAGACCGAGGCAAAGCCTGAAGACCTGAGGTTAGCAGCTTTTCCTGAGACATCTGTCATCAAGCCTGAAGCCAAGGCTGAGGGTCTGGGGTTCACAAGCTACCCAGAAAGTTCTGAGATAAAACCTGAGGCCAAGCCAGAGGTCCTTGGGTTTACAGCGTTATCTGAGGTCAAAACTGAGACAAAACATGAGATGTTGGAGGCAGATAGCACAGTCCTGACCCCAAAGCTTGAGCAGAATGATGGCCTAGTAGAAACCTCAGAAAGTGCAGAGTTGAAAGGCCAAGTAAAGGAGGAGAGACCCAGTACACCCGGTGAGGATGCTGAGACTTTCATGAAGTTAATTCACCTTTCACACTTAAATTCATTTGTTTGTACTTAACCCATTTCCATTTTGCACAGTGCCTGTGGTCGAAGGGTTTTCTGCCAGCCCCAGGTTTGCAGCTCCCATTTCAGTGTGTGAGATTCCTGACAGCCTTCATGAAACCAGAGAGCCAACCATCGCTCAGCTGTTACAGGAGAAAGCACTGTACTCATTTTCTGAGTGGCCAAAGGTAAAATATATGTTTAACTATTACTGTAACATTCTCAGTGATGTGTTTACAAAATATTTAACAGTAGACGTTGATTCTCCCATGGTTAAAACATTTTTGACAGTAAAGTTAGAATAATTATTTTTATAAATTCTGCTCTTCCTCTTTTGCAGGAAAATGTTTTCGTTTTTGCCGATTAGAAGCAAAAATACCCTGTTTTGAGTTCTCACCGGCAATTTCACTGCTTTCATTTAGAGGACAGTGCTGACGCTGCTTAGAAAGTCTGAAAAGACAAAATGAGTTTTACATTTTAGCTAAATTTTGTGGCACTTGGTACACTTCTTGTAAATTAAGTTATTCGTGTTTATTAATTAATTTCTCCGCTTATTTTTATGGCCCCTGTAGGATAGAGTAATCATCAACCGCCTGGACAGCATCTGCCACGCCATCCTTAAGGGGAAGTGGCCTTCATCTAGCGAGCAGTATGACTCACCAGCCGCCCTGGCTGCCAACTCCTGCTTGGCCAACAGTTTAGCCCAGCACCACCAACACCGAGCAGGTTTTCTCTCCACCACGGCCTCGGGCTCTGTCCCAACCCAGGCCAGGGTGCAGCAGGCGAATCCTGCACTGGGATTTTCCATTCCTCCCCCTCTCACAAGACTACCTAAGGTGAGACTCGAAGAGTGAATGAATAAATTAACTCCCTTTGTTGCACATATCGGTGTATCTGTCATCTGTCAGCATTTATCTCTCCCATGCCATGGCTCATACAAGTTGTGCCCAGTTTGCTTAAAGTGCTAACAAGGCTGACTTTAGACTGACTATAATCAACTGACTGACCAGGTCTTTGCAAAATGCATCATGAGTCTGACCGAGTTTTTCATTTTCTGCTAAAGATTTTGTTTGTTTGTATGTGTCTCCTTAACTCTTCATTGTTATGTTCTATATAAAATATAACTGCAATAGTTATAAATAAAACTATTAGCACTGGGCACCTCTAATCCACACCATTGCTTTGTTGCTTATTGTGAAGTTTCCTGTCTCAGTAATGTGTACTGTTGATAATATAAATGTGGAGATTAGACTTGGGCAAGTTGTCATATATCTATAAAGACACATTTCATATATGCGAGAGTGAGAATAATGACCAGATTTGTGTCTCTGCTCTGAGTTTATATTCTGGCTGCTTAGCCTTCAGCGTTTTTAAACCAAGAGGTTTGTTTACAAAATGTTTGACACCATAGGCCAGCGAACAGATGGATTATGAGCTGTTTGTTCCGTGTCTCATACTTTCAGATGTAAACAAGTTAACTTGTCAGGTGCCTGAAGCAGCATCCAAAGATGACACACTCACTCTCAGGAAAAAAACAAACAAAAACATTTTAAATATCTAACAGTTTTACCCAGGTCTAGTTGACAGCCGCCACTGTGTTGTGTCTCAGTCCATATGTATGTTTAATAAAGCCATCATCTCTCTCCCATTCTTGTCTACCCCTCACCCACCCTGTCCACCCTGACAGTACATGCCGCGGGGCGGCGCATGCGGGCGCGGAGCTTGGCGCCTTACCTCCTTGCCTCTGTTACAGGAGAGGCTTGTGGCTCCTGCCTTCCTCCCTGAGCTCAAACGAGCAGGAGGTCGGAGGTCTTTCGACTATGAAGCCGCTGCTGCGGCAGCTGCCAAGGTTTTAGCTGGAAAATCTGCATCGTCATGCCACACTGCTGTTACCACAAGCTCCAGTAGTGATAAAGCACCCGTGGTTGCTCCGCCCTCTCACCGTACAGGAGCCATATTGATAAATGGCTGGCAAGAAGCAGCCATAGATCTGACCAAGTCTTCAGGAGAAATAAGCACCACGAGTAGCATTGGAACAAATGAAGCTGTGGTTGCACCAGGAATCAGCCACCTCAATGCTGGTGCGGGCAGCAGTCATAAGATACCACCGCCACCTCCCATCACGGCCCCGCTGCCAGGCCCCGTGGGAATCGACATGGCCGGAATTCTGCAGGCGGGGCTCATCCATCCGGTAACAGGACAAATAGTTAACGGGAGCCTGAGGGGAGATGATTCAATGAGGAGGAGGAGAGGGAGGAGGAGAAATGTGGAAGCTCTGTACTCTGAGTTCACCAAGAGCCGAGGACTGCACCTCCCTGAATCACAGGTGGGTAGAGGGAGGAGGGCCTTTTCAGAGTAAGGGCATTTAGAGTAGTTGCACTTACTTCAGAGTGAAAGAGAAGCACCACCGAGAACATTTTGGGGACAAAAAACAAAAGATAAAGTTGATTAAAAAAGAAAGAAGAAAGTAAATCTTGTGTTATCTATATGTGTCTGTCTCTCCATGTACAGGGCCGGGTTGAGGTGATCAGCCACTCTTCTGTTTCCTCCTCCACCTCCTCGCCATCCCCCTCTCCCTCAGAGCGACCTGCAGGTCCTCCCACACCGTCCTCCTCTTCTACTCCCACCCCAACCCAGACACCTCCTCAGCCAGAGATTGTGGCCATTGACAGAGAGGCAGCCGGCAAAGGTCTAATTGAGTGGCTGAGACAGAATCCAGGCTACACCATGGATCTGCCGGCATTTGCTCATGTAAGTCGAGGATTTCTAGGATTGTAATGCTCTAAATCCTGCTGTGTTGTATTCTTTATATTTTGCCTTTTCTGTATTGGAATGTCCTCTGCTGAGGCTACAGTTGAGCACTTATTCTTTTATGCTCAGATTAATTGGCACTTACAACCTTTTTCCCCATCTACCCTCCCTGGCTACTGTGCAGTCTGGTGCAGGTCTGTTGCATGGTTTTGTAGAGCGTCCCAAACAGAGGAGGCATCGCTGTAAAGATCCCACCAAGCTGGATATAAACTCTTTGACGGGGGAGGAGAGGGTCCCAGTTGTGCACCGCGGCACTGGACGCAGGGTAGAAAACACACACAGACACGCATATAAAATACATGAAACACAAAAATCAAATAAAAGTGTTCATTTTAAAACATAAAACTGAACCAATGAAAGTTCAGCCATGGGAAGTAGAAGGATTGCTGTGTTATTGCTTCCTTTGCTGCAGTTTGGTGGCGCTTTGCTGTCCACCAATAATACAGGCTGCCTTTGAGTAGGGGAAGCTAGAAAAAGCCTACATACAATTTGATATCATTGCAACTACACTGTGCTGGTTTTCCTACTTTGCAGCTTGGTGGTGCTATGGCTCCGGCCATAAAGGAGCTCTCTAGATGGTTGGATGCCAACTCGGAATACTATGTGGCTCCAGACTGGGCTGATGTGGTCAAACACTCTGTGAGTATGATACTGTGTAGCATTGGATGTCAACAGGGTGTGTTTTGCCCCTCTCTGACATCAGTTGTAAAAGACAACGAGCCCCAAGTGTAACATTTCCTCAGAAATGCCATGCACATCAAGCCTGTGTAGCAGGATATCACAGACTGCAGAAGGCTGACATAAGAAGCTACAGATCTTTTTCTGATGTAGAGAATCAGGCATGAGTTGTAATTACTGCCACTTTTTAGGATGTTTTTGTGAAAGCCCTGAAAATTTTGAAAATCTGTTGCGCTGAAACTTATTTCACTCTCATTCAGTTAGTTGTATAGTTTTCATGCTAAAACAACCAATTGGTGCCATACTAAAAATGCAAGTATGCAAGCAAGTAGATTTGGAAAGAGATGTAGCGTCATCTCTACTCTCACAGGAGTGTCAGACCAGTGAAAGACTAAAAAAAAATGATGCTTTTAATTGTCCTTTTGAATTTTCCTATGGCTGTTCTTCTACCTGCGATACTTTGTCAGTTCCAGTTGTTCTTGTGCACTAATGTGTTGTCTCATGGCCTCCTCTTGCAGGGTTTCCTTCCTGAAGGGAAGTTCTCTCGGATCCTCACAGAACCCGTCAACAAGGACCCAAGTTCCCGCCGCCGTGGACGTCGACCTCGCAGCGAAATGCCTAAACCTCTCCTGTCCGTCTCGGACTCTTCCTCACCGGGTCTCGGTCCTCCTCTCTTCATGAATGGTGGTTTGATTGGCAGCATGGACTCCATGGTGGCCATGCAAAATCTCCGCAGTGGTATCCCTGGAATTCCCATCTCTGGGATTATGGCAGCTGGATTCCCGCATGGTTTCCCTGCAGCTGTCTCAGCGGGAGGAGCTGGGGGGTCTGCCGAAGATGCCAAGAATGGTCTGAGTATGTTACCCATGATGCTGCATGGAATCCCGCACCCCCATGGGGCTGCAATCCCACAGCATGCTTTGTTCAGCGTTGGCACCATGATGGCACACACGCCACCGCCACCTTCTCCTCATCCCAGCTCCTCCTCCTCCTCGACTTCCTCCTCTTCTTCAGCGTCTGCTGTGAAGGTCACCACGACAACCGCACCGTCTGCAACTGAGGCGGCCAGCCCTTCTTCGACAACGCCTGCAGAAAGAGAGGGCAGCGCCCCTGCTGCTGGTGGCGAAAAGGACAGGACGCGGGAGGAGAAAGGCGCTGCAGAGGCTAACAAACGACCAGTAGCGGCAGAAGCAGCAGCCATCATTACCTCCACCACCAGGGCCCACCTCAGCTCTGCACATCTTGGAGCTGGCACTGGCAGCCATCTTACCTTCAACCCTTTCCTAATCCCGGGCATGTCCCACGGTTTGCTTTACCCACACATGTTCTTGCCACATGGTGGCATCATGGCACTTCCAGCCATGCCCCCTGGTGCAGTTGATAGCTCTCCAGGCAGCCCCAAGAGGAGAAAGAAGAGAGGAAGAGAAGAAGGCGAGCGAGAAGAGGAGAGGGAGAAGGCAGCAACTGGAGATGGAGAGGAGAGAGAAAGTACAGATAAGGCTGGTGGTACCTCCCACCCAGGCACCTCTTCATCTCCCTCCATCCCCTCTACCTCAGCTTCAGACCCAGACCCAACTCCAGCTGACGAGCTCCAGACTGGGCAGGGGAATGCAGAGGGTGGGTCTTCAGAGCCCCAGGAACCGGACTCCAATGACCACACTGAGGGAGCAACAGAAGACAATGAGAAAAGATCGGAGGAGACAGGAGAGGAGGCAAAGGAGGAGGAGGAGAAGCAGGACACTGAGGAGCAGAGACAAGTGGAACAAGAGGATGCATAGAGGAGAGGAACTGCAGAGGCCTGAAGGACAGCCCACTTCCTGCTCTCTCCTCCTGTCTCCTTTGTTGCTCTCCTTTCTCAGCTGAGCAACAGTGTAAAATTTGTGCCGTGTCTGTCAGTCAATGTCCATGTAAAGACTTTTATTATGATGATGACTAATAATGATGACGATTATATTCAGCTCGGTCATGTTTATATACCAAGACCCCACCCACCCTCTCCACTCATTCATTGTATACAAAGAAAACTAGTGTAAAAAATGATCCTCTCTGTAGTGTTCTCCTTCATTCTCCATTGAGACTGAGTCGGGAGGGATACTTCTCAACAGGAACACACCCAACACACACCGAATGCAACCTGGCCTGACCAAGAGCAACTCTGACCGTAGTATTGATACCGTTTTAGGCTCAAGGTGAGCCAAGGTGGACAGGCAGCTTTGGTTTTCGCCTGGTTTGTATGGACACAAGGATGACTGGGAAGGTGGGGCACAGCTGCCAGAAGTGGTTTTTCCGAAGTTATTTTTCTCACCACAGTTTGGAAATTCTGAAAAGCTCATGCGGGGGAGCGATTAAATCTTGTGTTTTGACACACTCCACTAAATCTAGGGAAATTTGTGCAATGTTCAATGTTCATGCCGACTAGATTAATCTAAAAGGAGAACAGTCATTCAGATATGACACTAAAACACCTTTTCCTAGTTGATAGTAACAGAAAAAACAACCTAAGTATCTAAATATGCAAGAGCCAGTGTCTGCTGCAGAAACACAACAGACCCACAAAGATTTTAGAGAGTAGCCCTTTTGAAATATATCTAAATCACGTTGATATGATTGTGGGCGTTATTGAATAAAAGTATGTTTAGTGCATTTAAAAAGGCTGCCAAATTAGAAGAAATTAATTTGTCTCTACTAGTTTTATACCTAATAAAGTTAACAAAATTGTGAGAATAATGTTAACTAGAAGATCACAAAATACGAGCCAGGTTAGTCCATCCCAGTCACGAATGTTAAATCCTAACTTTAAGATATTCTGCAAGTTCTCCATGCTTTAGATGCATATTTTATTTTAATTATAATGTTATCATGATTCTTAATATTGTGTTGCTGCTGCAGTAACTCCTCCATAAAGTAGATCACAAAGATAAATCGAACGTGAACACTAGATTATGAATCCAGATTCCCACAACAGCAGTACAGCAGAAATTCCGAACAGCTATCAAGAGAGGCTTAGGCATATGCTTTCTCATTTGCTTTTCTTTATAAAGGCAAGGAACAATCATGAGATTCATTTGTTTTATTACTTTTATTAGCTCATGTAATTTTATTTTTTAACTCAGCCACAAAGTCACTTTGGGAGACCCCCACCTCCCTCCCTTCCCCTCAAGTGGTTAGCTCTAATCAGAAAACATGAAAGGGCAGGAACATCAACCCTAAGCTCATCCTGGCCACCAGGGGGCAGTAGGAGGTAGATGTGATATCCTGTCTTGCAAACACAGGAGTGGGGAGGAGGGCTGTGGGAGAGTAGAGGAAAAGAAGGTGCTCTTTTTTTTGGGTCCCTTGGGGTTCATCAAGTCCTAAATTACATTTACTTACAACAAATCAGGTAACCAGCATCTCATCAGGAACAGTGCAAAATGATGCTGCATAATGATTACAATCATGACCTGTAGCATCAGTCGGTCATCCCCCCCACTGTCCTTTTCCTGTTTTTCTCCTTAGTGTGTTCAGAAAGAGATTACCTGTGCTGTGTCGATCATCTGTCCAGGGAAAGGGAACAGTCTGGTTTTTGTTTTTTTTGTTTTTCTTTTTGTTAGTTTTTTTTTTTTTTTTTTTAAAGAATGAAGAACAGATAAAATAGGGAGAGGAGGGATATGGTAGTAGTATGAATCACTCTGGCTTTCCCCCGTCACATTAATTTTAATAGCAGTTCATACTAAGAGTTTCTAAATATGTAAATCTATCGCTGTATATTGCTGATTTTGTTTTTTTGTTTTAAGCGCACCATTGATTTCTTCATTGTCTTTACTTTGTTCCTCCATTAGGGGGAAGAATACTTGACATATGCGCAGAGGATTTTTGCATAGAGCTTAGTCCCAGTTTTTTTTTCTGTATCAAACAGACTGTACTGTACATTAAAAGGATGCAAGTTGCTGGTTTTATTCAGTCTTTTCACGACAGGGTGTGTATTTTGGGGGTAAATGTCAGATGTTTCTGATGTAACGTATAACTTCACTTCTTTTTGTTTTCATATATGAAAACATTATTTTTGCACAATGTCTTTTTGTGAATGTTAACCTGTTTCCGTGTGGTCTTTTACTTTCCATTGTGTGTGTGTGTGTGCGTGTGTGCGTGAGTGTGAGCGTGCGTGCGTGTGTGTGTATGCGAGAGTGTGCTGTAATGGGAGAAAGTGTGTATGTGTGCATGCATGCGCACACATTTTGTGGTGGAGCAGTTTCTACTCTGTTTCGTCCTTACAGGTCACATTTCTTGTTGGGGAAAAAAAAACAAACATAGTTGTTGCCTTGTCACAAGTTTGTGGCTACATATAATTTATTATACTTTTCTTTTGCTTTGCCAAACTTTCACCAAATATGACATTCTTTTTCTGTTAGTTTCATTATGTATTATTCAAAGTAAAATGCCTTATTTAGCGAGTATTTTTTTGTATAGATGTTCAATTACATCTCCTTATTAGGTCATGTTATTGTTTGTCTTTCCTTTTTGTTTTTATGCGTACACGGCATTGGTGATGTGCATTATCTTCAGAAGCCAATAGTAACGGAAGGTACCACTGCTCAAATCGCTACATTTATCCCTAAAGGTCAATCAATCATCCCTCAAAGCACAAATGGAGAGTTAACAAAAAGTGACTGTTTGCTTACCAGTGCCTCTAAAATTGCTTTCATTTCTCTTTTTGTGAGCCTCACTTGCACGCTATCTTGACTTCACGTTTCCAGTGTGGCGATTATCTTTTGGAAAGTGGTTAACATTTGAAAATCTAAGTGTTGGATTTTATCATTAGATGATGCCATGCTGTTCTTTAAAGGGAAATTCTGGGATTACTCAGTCTGGATCTAAATTTCAGAGTCTTATTGAAGAGTTAGGGTTAGCGTCTGCAACTTTCAGAATCCCAAAGTTAAACTTGTAGGGTAAATACCGTGCACACTTTTATTGACTAAAGCTGTAAAGTTAATGGAGATGAGCGCTGCACCCTAGCTGCTCTGCAGTTCACTGCTGCAGTCGTTTTTAAAGCTTTTTTCTTTGCACTCAGAGCTGTAATTATTCATGCTTCGTACCCTGACCTGTTACATTCTTAGCAGTGTTTAGCTTCTCAAATCTCCACAAGAAATCTGCTGATAATTAGAGGAATAAGACACAAGCTGGGAAATATCAGAATTTCCCTTTGAGGAATGCTACTTAATCTTTTAGAATTCTCTTCCTTCACGGGGCCTTGTGTCTGGTATCCAGCACATCTAGGATGATAATGCGCACACAGTATGTATGCAGCCTAAGTATTTGATTGTTGTCGTGTGTTGTTCGAGATTCCCGAAAGAGCAAATCAGAAGGGGAAGCCAGTCGCTTTGCACCACAGATGATTTATCTCAAAGGAACGGGCAAGCGTTGCGTTCCAGAGGTCATGTGTGCACATCATTTGCTGTTAATGGCTTATTCTTGTGCAAAAACTTGTGAAACAAACTTGCAGGTGCAGTATGTAACCACAGCTCGGGGGCGGGGGGGTTAATCAAGTCGACTGGCGATGGCTCTGTATTGTCTCTTCGTGTCACACCATGCCTTCTTTAACAGTGTTTTTCTTTTCATTGAAGTTCTCGTTGGTTAACTTAAATGTTCTTCAAAACAGTCACCTCAAAAATGTAAACGTTTATCTCTTATCATAAAAAAATGTATTTATTGTACAGTTCTCGTCTTTACGTTGTTGACTGACCAGTGGCTGGTTTTGTTAAGTTTTCTCAAAGACAAAAGCATTTTGGTTCACGTGGAATTTAAAGTATCTGGTAATGTCACATGCCCTGTTTTTTAATTTGTCTTCTTCTTCCTTTTTTTTTTTTTTTTTTTTTTTAGATGTAATTACATCAAAATTAAATGGTTAAGAGTTCTTAGAATACCTCCTCTTTATTTTGTCTGTGAAGGTTCTCAGTCATCCAGGTCATCGTAGTCGAAGGAGCTTGCCAAGAAAAGCGTCTGGACTTCTTTAAGTTACTTGAAGACGTTTCACCTCTCATCCGAGAAGCTTCTTCAGTTCTAAGGTCAAATGGTGGAGAGTCCCAGATATAAACCTAGTGGGAGTATCCCCCCACAGAGGGATGTTCAATTACTCCCACTAGGTTTATATCTGGGACTCTCCACCATTTGACCTTAGAACTGAAGAAGCTTCTCGGATGAGAGGTGAAACGTCTTCAAGTAACTTAAAGAAGTCCAGACGCTTTTCTTGGCAAGCTCCTTTGACTCCTCTTTATTTTCTTTTCATAGTCCCCACGGTAATCCAGCGTGAGCCACCCTTTGGTACAGTCTGCAGATGCAGGATCCTTTCTAAAGCTGCAGTACAGTAGCATACTTTTTCAAAAACCTGTTTTTATTTTTTCCTCTAGAACGAGAAGATGACTGAAAACTAGCAGGTTTTGAAGCTGACATTGTAGGGAATCTGCAGTTCAAACAAGTAAAGTACCTGAAGAGTCTGTCAGATTCATGACGTGTTAATCATGCATTTAAAGTTCAAACTGCAAAGTTAGAACTCTGAAAATATCTACAACATCATGCAAATATATCGCACTAAATCTGGTTAAGGATGTTATATATTTGTTTCTTTCTCCATCCTGATAGGCTCAAACTAACAGGTTATGAAGTCTTTGTGTTATTTGACAGTGTTCGAGGTTACATTAGGGAATGATGAGTCTTATTCATTTCCATAGTTCAGGCCTCCTATGTGGCTTATTAGAAGAGCACCCCTGATACGCAGCCTCAGAAGTTAAAGAACCCCTGAAAACAATCCATAAAAATAAAAACATTAGAACTTATTTTATTTGTCAAGCCAGTCATTACAAAAGCTGAAAAATATCAGTCTCCATATGTGTTTTTTCCAGTTCATTGCAATCGAATTTCACAGACACTAAAATGTTTTCTTGGCAGAAGACAAAACGTGAATTATTGCCCCGGCAATTATTTTCTTCTCCTTTGTCAACTTCAGACATTAATGTGGTGGAAAAGCTGTTACCTTTTGATATACACTCGTACTACCAGAAGTCGTCAACATGGGTTTATGTCGAAAGTGACAGGAACACCTGATCGTAATTTATCTTTGAATTAACAGCCATGCTTTTCTTGAATTTGCTTTTAGCTCGTTGCACCATCTTACCGAAGGGAAAGTGTCATTTAAAGTTTGAAGCGACCATGAGATTTAAAAATAGCATAACTGCAGTTTAGGTATAATGATGACAAATGGTGAAAGGCAACTGTAAAATAAATCTTTAGACTGGATCTAAAAACGTCACCACCTTTGTCCAGTTCATGTCTGTGAAACTGCCCTCCAGAACCCGGGGCAAGTTGAATATTTGACTGTTCGCAGGCCCTCTCCAAGCACTGCTGAACCAAGTGCAACGTAATTCACCAGGCTGTGATTCACTGGCTGATCCTGAAGTCAGAAACCCGGTCATTAATAAATAAGTTATGTGGTGGGGTTTTATCTTTTTTTTTCTTCTTTTTTTTTTTTCTTTGTAAGTATAACTCTGTATTCCCATGTGGACCAATCTCATGAGTCAAAACATGGTATGTGTGATCTTTTATTGTGCAATAAAAGATGACTTTCAACTTTCTGTTGTCCGTGGAGAGTAATTAACTAACTAAACATGGATATTTTAGCTGATATCCTTATGTAATTCTGGTGTTTTTGCTTTTCTTTTTTAGTTTATAGACTGTTCTTGCTCAGCTTTCTGCACATTGTGTACTCGGAAAGATGCATTGGCCTTGTAATGCTGTTGTATTAGTTAGCAGCAATGTGAAAATATGTTTGCTGCTGGTGTTGTGTAAAGGAAGACCTTCCACTTAAGTCATATCTAAAGGATTCAATAGTGAGAAGTACTTAGACTGATATAGGAACAAATATGTAATCAGGAAAACAACATTTTGACATTGTGACTTTGGGTATTAGTAAAAACCCTTAAAAATATTTACAGCAGATGAACACTATCTGGATGTCATATTCTGGAAAAATGACCTGACACAGGACCTGAAAGATTTATCTGGCCCTTCATGGTCTAAGTGGAAAATTGGCTGCTGAGAAGCAACACTTAAGGAAAAAGCAGGAAGAAAAGGCTGAGGTTACACTAGAACTGGACTGAAAATCAGTGGCAGCAGGTCTTATGGAGTGAGGAGTCCAAATTGGAAACTTTTAGTTCAACTTTTATGAAGGACATCAGGAGAGAGTTATAAAAGTGAGTGCCATCTTTAAAACACGGTGGAGGCTTTGTCATGGTTTGGGTTGCATGGCAGCCAGGAGTGTTTGGGATCTTGTCAAGATTGATAGAGTTATTGTCACAGAAAAGTACTGTCTGATCCAACATGCAGTACCATCTGGAAGGCAACAGTTTCATATTTCAGTCTCAATCACACAGCAGAACAGATAATGGAACACTATCAGTCATGGTTTGGCCTCCCCAAAGCCTGGACCTTAACATTATTTAAGCACTTTTTGATCATCTCAACAGAGAATGGAAGGAAAAAGGTGGCCAACATCCAGAGAAGAGCTCTGAATGTCCTTCAAGAAGCCCGGAGAACTGTTCCTGTAGACAAAGAGACTTCAGTCTGTTAAAGGTGAACAATATAACATGAAGATTTCTATTAGATACTTTGAGTGGACAAAAGATCTCACTCAAACAGATCAACTCAATTTAAAACTGCACAATGGATGCCGCATCAAAATAAACATTTATTGAAATGTACACTCGTGCTGTGGATAAAAAAAAAACAAAACACTTTGTCCTTGAAATATTGATAAATACATGCAAGCAAGCTGTTAAAAGACAAAGCCATTTATCAGCTCTGGAGAAAAAAGAAAAAAAAAACAGAAGAAATACCCACATATTCAATCTTGCTACACCAACTATGCATACCAAGGTATACTTGTGCATATCAGACAAGCCAGGGGAAAATAAAAGAAAGAAGCTGGCATATAACTAAATAAAATTCATAGTGTGAGGTTAAACTCTGTAGTAACAAGCTTGAATATGTGGGACTTCTAAAGCTTTTTTAATTTTATAGAGATAGTTTGGTTTTCATGTTCAGGCTGCTGTGACAGTAATTTCCCAACTGCTGAGATAAATAAAGCAAGTCTTATCATTTTTAGGTTCACTGGAATAGCAACTTTAGAAACTGCAGAAGAAAAAGAAGCAAAGAACAATTTGTGCTCTTGCTAACATTATTTTCTGTTGGATACTGACAGCTTTGTTGTGGTTATCGTAGCTATTTTCTTAAACTGATTCAAGTTACAGTTATATTAGTTTTATCATGATAATGAATAACAGACACTTTATACACAGTCTTCAGGAGCTCAAATGCAAGTAAAGTAAATAATTTGTAGGCAATGATAGCCTAAACTCTGGAAATAATGCCCATCACTTTTTTAAAAAGCCTGATATTTATGTCATGCTTTTTGCTTTTATAACATCTGTCTTCAGTTTTTACTTTGTGAGCTTCAGAAACGTCTGGGTTGCTTCTGCTGCATTTGGCTAAATATGAGTAGAAAGTACTGCTCTACACACATCAGAGTTCAGTAAATACTGATGACCACGGGAAGCAAAAGCACACCTTTTGCACATTATATTGCAGGTACACTTATGAGCCATTCCAAGCTTTTGACGTGCTCTTTTCTTCACAAATTTCATATAAATAAAATTGAACTGAATATTTTTGCAGTCCAATTTGATCCAAGTTTCTGTCCGGTCTGTCTGTACTAGAGCTGCTCTGGCTTTTGTCGTCTGTCTCTTCTTGGGGCTGATGGGTAGTTTCTGGTTATTTCTCTCATGTAATCTTCTCTTTGTGCTTGGATGATGATATGCCCACCTCCTGTTCTTTACTTAGCTGGATGCTGTTTGTCTTTACTATTTAATAATCCTTTGCTCACCAGCCACTGCTCCTTTCTATGCACGACCAGGACTTTAAGCTTCTGAGTTATGTTGGGGGGGTTGGGGGGTTGTTTGGGGTAGGGTGTGATTTATTTTTAAGCCCCTTAATTTATTAATAAATACTGAAGAAAAGTCAAAACTGTACATGAAACTTAAACCTACATAAAATAGGTCATCTGTAATTCCTATGGTATTTTACTTCAACCTCTAAAATTAAATCTGCACTCAATATTAATTATATAACTGTAACTTGAAATTTCTGCTAAACTGATGAAATGACCAGAGAAAATGTAGCTGTGAAACAATCTGTGGCTATAAAATCACTAAAAGATAATTATTTGAAAATCTGATTGAGAGATGGTTCATATGTTGCTCCTGCATGGGAAGCTTGAAATTAGCAATTTTTTTTTTTTTTTGGGAGGATTTCAGTCCAAGGAGGCAGGTTAATGGTTGCTTTACCTGGTGAAGGGAGAGTTTTCCTCGCACCAAGCTGCTACTTTAGACAGTTTTAATACACTAGTGAAAAGCACGACCTCTTAGGAACTTTTAGTTCAGTCTCGATTTATGCTTCTGACCGCTTGGAAACGATACGGATTTATGACATATTTTCATATATGTTCCATGTTACATCGTGTCTGTCTCCCCCTCAGGGATCTCCATGATGTCTTTGCTCCCCTGTGGTTGTTCTGTTTCTTGAGTTGCCAACGCTGTCGCTGGTGTGCAGTCGTAGCCGTTTTCGTTCCTTCTTCTTTCCAAGTCCTCCTTTTTTATTCTGTCTTCTTTCTGACAGATAAAAAATATAAAACAAGTCAACATGAAACATTAAATATCACACATGGCACATCTGCATTTCAGATTAGTTGTCTACATGCATATTTTTTTATCATAATTAAAAGAAAAACTTTATTTAATAACATATATGCATGTGTATATACATATTTATGAGTATATTTAGTGAATAACACACTAGACAGCTAAAGTAAATGGAAGGATTTTTTTTCTCCTGTTCATCATAATTTAGACATTTATAAATAAATCCAGTTATTCAGTCATAGTCTGTGTTGAAGGTGAAGAGAATACTTTTAAATCTATATCAAGCTAATTTTGATGCCTTATTTAGATGAAAATGTTGTCATCATGTTTTTATCTTAAAACACACTAAAGTAACCAATAACAGTTTTTGCAACTCCTGAATCGAAAGGTTAATAATTCCATTATAAGACACTTACTAAACGTCAGCATTGTTTTAGTGAAAAGTGTCTAAATAATACTGCAATAGAAGAAATAAAACTTGAAGAAATCTGAGCTTGGTGATTGGAAAAAGAGCAGAACCTAAAAGCTTTTACATCTAATAACTTTTTGCACTCCTAAATGTTTCAGAACTGTTTTCCATCTTTCCATCCATTGTGTTTGGTTTAAAGTGAAAATTAAAAAAAGGCTTTTTGAGGTGTCCTTAAACACAATCGGTTTGGAAATCACTACAGTAAAAAAGAACACTTTTATGTTGCAGTGTGACTCATCAGACAGTAGTTTGTCTTCTACCTTAGAAACCCATCAGGCTGTCTTAAACCTAAACAGCTTGATTCATCTTCCCAGTTGGTCTCCACTGGCTAACCCTTCCAGCTTTGTTAATAATTTACTTAATGTGTGTGTAAAATGTTCTGGTCTTGGACAATTACTGTATTCTGTGACCTGATGCTCTGAGGTTCTGTTGGCTGACGGTCCACATCAGGCAGGTTTCAGTAAAATGTTCTCAGTGATGTTTAGCTGCTTTGATAATGGGCCGTATGTTTACAGAGACAGGAGAAAGCTTTTAATGCTCTTCAGCACTGATCTGATGCATTATCTGCTGTGGACACACATGCATCATATGTAATGTCATTTATTTTAAAGACCCGAGGACTTTAAATGAAACTTCAGTGGGTCTGAACACAATGAACAAATGTTTTGGTATTTCAAAATACATCATGACATATTAGTTTAAAACTTAACCATAGATCTCATATAGCTGTCTCATGCTGTTAAGGTAAAGTTTAGCTTAGATAGAAAATGTGGTTTTAATGTTCAGGAAAGGAGAGGGGAGCTTCAGTATCTCTGGCATAAGCTTAAAGGTGGAATCATTTTCTGTAAAATATAGCACTGATGTTGATTTAGAGTTTGGTTGGACATCAGAGTAAAAACAACTGCACGCAGAGAGGCAGTAAAAGAAGAAAGGAAGCAAACCCCAAGAAACATACTCTCGTGGTCACACCAGCGTTTATAAAGAATCTTTCTGCCCCACCTGCCAAAAATAAAAAATATATCTCTAACTTAACAAGTAATCCATTTCATATCTATTAATATGTGCTCACTAGCCAATCTCTAATGAGCCACATGGTCAAGAAGACCTGCTCGAACTGATCATCAGAATGAGGAAGAAAATAGATTTAAGTGACTTAGAACATGGCTTGTTTTTGGTGACGGATGGGTTGCTGACCTGCTGGGATTTTCCCGCACAAACATCTTTACAGAGAACGATCTGAAAGGATATCCAGTCTGCCTCGTTGAGGAGAATGGCCAGACTGCTTCAAGCTGATAAGAAGGCAACAGTAACTCAAAAAACCGCTTATTGAAACCAAGTTATGTAGAAGAATGTGTCTGAACACACAACATGTGGAGCCTTGAAACGGAGGAACATACAGGCTGCCACAAGCTAAGAACAGGAAACTAAGACTACAATAGAAGCAATAAAAGCATTAAGGCTTCAGTTGGATTTCTATGGGACTGCATATAACAGTGTTAAAACGTTCTTTTTTTATGTGCAATGTAATTATTCTGCACTACTCAGTATAAACCCTGAATCAAAGAGACATTTTTAATTCATTCACTTTATTTAACCTCTTGAGCTCAACATTTATAAAGACAGACCGACCACGAAAAGACGCCATTACAAGGATGCAAAACTAAAATTAAGCAGTGACATGAAAACTGAGTGTCGGCCATATAACATACAAACCTGTTTATAATTTTATGTTATAATAAAAGTATTCCTTAAAAGTCAGTGAAACAAACGGGCTGTTTGTCACTCACTTCTAAGCAACTGTTTTTGACGCAATGCTGTTTGCTCCTTAATAAATCTGGCATGTCAAATAGCTGGTAGAATTTCCAATTATTAAGAATTGATTTTTAGTAGAATTAATGCAAAAGAAAAGTATTTTGGTGGGTTAATAAATGTATTTCGTAAGGCTTGGTAAGGACTTGTTTTTAAATTTGAAAGGTTTTTCTTTTCTCTTCTTATTACTTCATTGGTAAGTTGGGTTTCACGCTGGGTTGAAAAAGGCTAAAGTGAACTCGAAAACTGATGCTCAGAAAAAACACAAACAATTCAAATAGAATTACAATTCCTTTCTTTTCTTTTGGCCGTCGTTCCTTTTGTTTTCGCTCCATCTCATTCCATCCAAAACATTTGGACGTGCGCCGCGCACATTGCACAGATGAAGAAAATACAGATGGTGCTTTCACTGTGTCATGCACACAAAATCACATCCATCAATTCAAACTGCTGGTTGCCTTTGCGCAGCTCCACAGCGGCACGGTGGTGTTGTAACTGCCTTGTTCAGCAGAACATCCCTTGCATTTTTGGGGCAATCCTGGAGTTTCTACTTTCTTCCCACAAACCAATCCAGATATCTCAGACTGGCGGTCTCTAAGTCAGCTGTGTGTGTGGTGTTTTTGAGGCAGTGGCAGTGAAACCAATTCATCTTCGTAGGTTAGTTACATATTGACGCTCACACTTTGTTTTTACTGATATTTAGTTATATTTCTGTCACGTCAACAGCTAAAGTGATGAAAAGAACGTTTAATACTGTGTTCAATACTTTCACCCCCCACTGCTGTCATCTGCCCCTCATTAGTAATAAGAGCGTATCCTCACAGATTGGACTTTTTAAATCCACACTGTCTCTTCTCCTTATATTCTTCTTAAAACTCAATTCCTCTTTCCCCTCTCCATGCACTTCTTCTCTCCTTTCCCCCCCCTGACATCTCTTCATTTTTTTAATCTGTCCTTCATTAGTGCTGTCACAAAGTGTTTTATTTTGGAAGCTGTGTTGATGATTGAGAATAAGGGCAGGTTGTCCCAAAATGCCTCTGTACTATCTGTGTGTCTACATTATACACACTAATTCTTAAAACTGAAACCCTGTGGTGACTATTAAAACGTGCATATGAACATGCACGCGTTACATTTGAATTTGTGTGAGTGATAATGGTGTAAGTTCACAATCCAGACTTACTTTTCTTTTAATAACTACAGATTCTATAAATCTTGGTAAGATAGGAGGTTAACGGCTACATTGACTGAATCAGCTGACTTGGAATAGTTTGCATGCGAGCTTGTTTCTGCTGCTGAAACGTTTTTATTTTTTTCCACCCATAACTCGAAATTTCAAGTTAATACGTCAAGATATAATAACTTCAAATTTCACGTTCCACTCTGCCTATCAGGAACTGCTGTGAGGTTACATCATGTCGTTGCTTCAGATGGTGGAAGGCGTCAGCTACCAGTGCTACAGCTGCAAGGTCACGAATGAACGAACTGCAGAGTGCTTTCAGCGTGGTGGCACAAATGATGAAATCCTTGTGCTACTAGCTGAACCGTGTGGCGTTGTTATCAGTACAACAGCAATTTGTTCATGTTTACTATACATTGTTAGCTCACTGATGCGATTTTGAGTCTGCCTCTACATCCGTTTCTGGGTAACAAGGAAACGATGTAATTCATGGAAGAAAATAACTCAAACTATGAGCACTATAGTAAAGTCTGAAAAACATATTTACTTTTTGGATCTGGGATAGTTTTATGTTATGGATAAGGGTGTGCATCAACTCTACACTGAGTAAACTTATAGCCATAGATGATTACACAACAGGACTATCTATCATAACTATCATTTTCCTGGACCCCACTTCTTATCTTCTCACTGTGCTTCCACACTTAAAGAAAGACCTTTTGGTTGTAGCTCTGCGAGAAAAATCACTACTCGCCACATTTATCCAGACTATGTATGAAAGTACCCAGATAATGCACAACTCCATTACTATTCCTCTGCTTCTGCAGAGCTTGGACATCATCTCTGTTGCTGTGAAGTGTTTACCTTTGACTGTAATTACTGTGGATTATTTATTCTTCCAATATTACAAACAAAAATTGCACTTCGTTTTCTCTCCCCCCGGGCTTTTAGCACGCAGAGCTGAGTCAAAGTGCTTTCTGTGTGAGTATCTCAGAACTTTTGATCTATTATTTTAGTGGTTGCTTAGTTTTAAGCTATCTTGTTTGTTGCAATGTAAAGTACAGAATCAGCTGCAACCTGTGATGTGTGCATCATAACCCGATTCCTGTAAGCGCAGAACCCTCAGCCACACACACCTTGACCACATATGTGAGTTGGAGAAGACCTGTTTCTGCCTGCAAGTAAAAAAAAAATCTTTATATGCAACAGCGTTCACCCTTTTTCTCCTGCTCTAGGTGTTTCTTTTCTCTCTCTCTCTCTCTCACACACTCTCTCTCTCACACACACACACACACACACACACACACACACACACACACACACACACACACACACACACACACACGCACACACACGCACAACAGAAAAAATGGAGACAGCGAACCACATGTGTTGGAAGCTGGTATGTCATGAGAGTGGAATATCTCCCAGCCATCTTAACTGAATCAAGCATAGTGCTGGAAAACTCCCCTGCTCATCCCATAACAATCTGACCACAGGAAGACTACAAACACACACGCAAACATAAACGTTCACATTCACAGTTAGTGTGCAGACACAGAAATACAAATGTTGCCCTGGTGATTATTCTACTGAATTCCATCTTTGCACTAAAACCATGACATTAAAAAATGCGACCACATCACAAACTCTTTTGGAGAATTTCTCCACTTTTATGTTAAACAATGAAAACAGACATCAAACTCTTACATGTGTCGCCAGTAAACTGTTGACCTGAACACACCAAGCCAAAACTTCTGAATGTCTCCGCTTCATGTGGGAATTTTTACACTACAGTTTTTGGGCACAGTTTCTTGATTGTTTTCCCAAATTGACAGACTTTTCTATGAAAAATACCAGATTGGATTTATTAGTGATGATATCATCAGAACACAGACTGATGGATATTGTTTTCCTGCATTAGTGTAAAATAAAGTATACTTAATTCTTCTTCTTCTTTTTTTGTAATTACAGATTTTTAAAAGGTTAGATAAAAAATGTTTTGTCATTTATTTATTGGAATGTGTAGCCTTGAAATGACTGTAGTTGGTCTAAACTTCCCGTGTTGGGCCCTGGGTCATTAATCAAACAACCTAATTTTGATGAAAGTGGCAGCGCCGAGCTCAGATTCTTTTTTAGCCAAACCACTAAAACGAAGCGATGTTATTCACAAGATGTTTACCATCAATGTGGAACACAAGAACAACATGTCAGTTCATTTTAGAATTTTAGTTTTGTGAAGTGATGACAATCTATTCTCCCATTTTGGTATGAACACTCATGTGTGAGTGAGGCACAATGACTTTGTTTACTTCGGGTCTGTAAGAGAAAATGTGTAGTGGCCATTTAAATCCAGATAATATCCCAGTGAGATGTGGCCATATCTCAAATGGCTCTCATTTACTAAACAAGGATAAAAAAGATCAAATTTTATGGTTTTATGCTCTTGAGCCTATACTGACTCCTTGCACAACTCGGTTATAATCAGAGCCACATGTTGTGAAAGAAAAAAGAAGCACATACATCAGCATAATGGATGACAAATCAGCATGCAGCCCTTTTGGGTGTGCACACATCCTCAGAATAGTGAAACCAACTAACACGTACAAGTGGTACAGCTGAGCAATGACACAAGTTACTTAAAAAATAGACGTTTCCATGCTTGAATTATGGTCGAAAATATCTATGAGGAACATTTTTGACTGGAGCTTCACTGAGACTGGTGAGTGTCCATTCTGTTAGGAAGATTCCAGTGGTGACAGTATTACTGCATGACTTTGTATGATTGTGAAAAGGAATGCTTTAGTTTTAAATTCCTCACCAGATGGAGGGTTGGATAACTATCCAATGTTAGTTCAGTCTACAAGTGGTATGTGGAACATCAACATGGTCCAATCAAATGCAGTCACGGCAAACAAAGGAATAAACTCAAAATGAGACGGTAATGGGTGGTGCAAGTAGGAACATCCATCCATCCATCATGAATCACAGAACCAATCTCGGGGTCCATGACCCCGCGCTTCACTCGGACTTTCTGACCACGTCATGATCCACCTAATCCCCGCGTACAGACAGAGGCTGAAGCTCTCCAAACCTGTCGTGAGGACCAAAAAACTGTGGAGCAACGAGGCTGTGGAGGAGCTTCGCACGTGTTTGGAGACCACAGACTGGGACACATTGAAGGCTGCTTCTAACAGCTTGGACGAGTTTACGGACACTGTCACCTCCTATATCCACTTCTGTGAGGACAGCATTGTGCCATCACGCACCAGGGTGAGTTATAACAATGACAAACCCTGGTTTACTCCTAAACTCAAAAAGCTGTGGCTGGAAAAGAGAAAGGCGTTCAGAAGCGGAGACAGGGACTGCTACAGAGAGGCCAAGTACAGGTTCACTAAAGAAGTGGACATTGCTAAACATCAGCACTCTGAGAAGATGCAGCAGCAGATCTCAGAGAATGACTCGGCCTCTGTGTGGAAAGGTTTTAGGAATATCACAAACTACAAGCCTAAAACCCCCCACTCCACTGATGACTTGCTCTTAGCCAACACCCTTAACGACTTCTACTGCCGTTTTGACGAGCCATCAGGCAGCCTTCACACCTCCAACGGCCCCAACAATAGAGGCACTTTGGACACTAATTCCCCCACCTCTCCCCCCTCCATAGAGCCATCACCACCTTCAAACTGTTCACCTACAACACCCCCCTCCTCACCCCACACAAAAGAGGATTTCACACCACCTCCTCCCACCACAACTCTTCATATTCATGAAGCAGATGTGAGGAAGCAGTTTAGGAGTCTGAATGCTCGGAAAGCTCCCGGCCCAGACGGCGTGTCTCCTGCCACCCTCAGACACTGTGCAAACGAGCTGGCCCCAGTGTTTTCTGGCATTTTCAACTCCTCACTGCAGGCATGTCATGTGCCTGCCTGCTTCAAGTCCTCCACCATAATCCCTGTCCCCAAGAAACCTAGGATCACTGGACTAAATGACTACAGACCCGTGGCTCTGACATCTGTGGTCATGAAGTCTTTTGAGCGCCTGGTTCTCTCCCACCTCCTGGACCCCCTGCAGTTTGCATACAGAGCCAACAGGTCTGTAGACGACGCCATCAACATGGCCCTACACTTCATCCTGCAGCATCTGGACTCCCCAGGAACCTACGCCAGGATCCTGTTTGTGGACTTCAGCTCTGCCTTCAACACCATCCTTCCAGACCATCTCCGAGGCAAGCTTTCCCAGATGAATGTGCCTGATCCCATCTGCCGGTGGATCACTGACTTCCTGACGGACAGGAAGCAGCATGTGAGGCTGGGAAAGAATGTCTCGGACTCCCGGACCATCAGCACCGGCTCCCCTCAGGGCTGTGTTCTTTCTCCTCTGCTCTTCTCCCTGTACACCAACTGCTGCACCTCCACCCACCAGTCTGTCAAGCTAATCAAGTTTGCAGATGACACCACCGTTATCGGACTCATCTCGGACGGGGATGAGTCTGCCTACAGGAGGGAGGTTGAACGTCTGGTGTCCTGGTGCAGCCACAACAACCTGGTGCTGAATGCCCAGAAGACAGTGGAGATTATTGTGGACTTCAGGAAGCACACAGCCCCACTCCCCCCCATCATCCTGACTGACACCCCCATCACCTCTGTAGACTCATTCCGCTTCCTGGGTACCACCATCACCCAGGACCTGAAGTGGGAGCCCACCATCACCTCCGTCATTAAGAAAGCCCAGCAGAGGATGTACTTCCTGAGGCAGCTGAAGAAATTCAACCTGCCAACACGGACGATGATGCAATTCTACACTGCAATCATCGAGTCCATCCTCACCTCCTCCATCACCGTGTGGTACGCTGGAGCCACTATCAGGGACAAACAGAGACTGCAGCGTGTTGTGCGCTCTGCTGAGAAGGTGATTGGCTGCAGACTCCCATCTTTGCAGGACCTGTACACCTCCAGGACATTGCGGCGTGCAGCTCGGATCTCAGCTGACCCTTCTCACCCTGGACACAGTCTGTTTGACCTGCTCCCCTCAGGCAGGAGGCTCCGGTCCATTCGCACCAGAACCTCTCGCCATAAGAACAGTTTCTTCCCCTCTGCTGTTGGACTCATGAACAATAACCATATGACTGTCCCCGCCACTAACACATGACCCTACTCTGTGTTCACTGCATCATTCCATGTTTGGCACTGATCACCATCTGCACTCATGTATATATCTTTCAACGTAGCACTCTTAATTCTTATTCTCATGTATATATCTCATGTATATCTCATGCACATATCTTTCTACGTAGCACTTTTAATTCTTATCCCTACTTTTATTTTTTCATGTCTATTTAAGTGCTATTTATGACACTATGTTTGCACTGAAGCACCGCAGCAATTTCCTAATGTTGTAAACCTGCTCAACATTTGGCAATAAACCCCTTTCTGATTCTGATTCTGATTCTTAAACCATATCTTAAACAGCTATACTGAAAAGTAAAAAAAAAACCACTCTGTCGCCTAATCCACAGCTTCCACATACAAATCCCCTACCCTATAGCAAAAATAGGGAAATACAGCTACTGTCAAAAGTACACCGAAAGCTAAAAAAAAAGCTTGAGTAAAAGTTGAACATCAGGTACAGTGAGAACAATTGCGTGTGTAGGTAGCTTTAACTTTCAGGCACATCGCGGAGGATGTCGTGCAGGAAACTGCTGTAGATCCTTAAGGACAAAAGATGCCTGCTAGTTGCAAAATTAGTACTGAAGCGGAACATTGGGGCATCTTTGATACATTCACTGTATACAAGGACCACCTGTGCAGCTCACTAGATGTCCAAATCTCAATAATCTTATAAAGATGTTAGAAAAGTACATTGAAATTGGTTGAATCCTGCCAAATTGAATCAGTCACACTAACACAAAACCTCATGAAAATGTTTGGAAACCACCTAAGAACACACTTTTTTCATCTCTGCCCACAGACTGAAGGGCAGTCTGAAAGAATGCGTGAAAGTTTCATTACTTGCTTTCTTCACTTTCTGCCTTTAAAAATGCTTTAACCTCCTAGGACCTGGCATCCACATATGTGGACATCATATTTTGGGTTACTTAGACCAAAATACTCAATTTTGCTCTACAAGGGCCTGATATCCACTTACGAGGACATTATACTGCTACTGTTCTATCGAAATTTTAAATGAATATCCTCATATGTGGCTCTCATTTTTCTTAGAAACTAAAATTAGGTTAAAAAAAAAATAAAAATCTGCTAATTCTTTGTTTTTACATTTATCAGGCCCCAATCAGCCCATATATCAAAGAGAAATTAAAAATGCATGCCGTGGAAGAGTTCGGGGGTTAAAGACATCTAAGAAATGAAAGTGAGAGAATGAGACACTGTGGAGCAAACTTACTCCTTAAAAAGTACCTGTTGTCCAGGGTTTAGCTGCCCCGAGGCTACCTCTGCACTGTTCAATGTGCAGTAACTTAATACATGTGGTACTTGGAAAAAAGCACGTTAGCTCACTGTCTGTGTTGGGTTACACTGCAACTTTACCCAGATCCATATGTTATGGGATGAGAGGGCACACTGAGTTCTGTACTGTACAGACCAAAGTAGCAGCGTTTGAAATTGAAATCTAAAATAACTCCCTCTGAGTGAGGATGGTATACAATCCAACGCATCACAGCTAGAATTTTCCTTTTATCCTCAAAAAATGAGAGAAAAAACAAACTGAAAGTCTGACAATTGAATACTTATAAAAGCCTACAGAAGTATATTCTCAAGTGTGTTTGGTTGAAGGTAAAATCACACATTACTTCAAAACATGTGTAAAGTAAGAAACATGATCGGCATGTGTGAAATTTCACGATGAGGCTGCTAAAAGAACATCGCATAAACAAGCCATACTTTCCATTTTAACAAATATAATTATCTAATCTGAGAGGTGTAATAATACCAAACTGAAACTAACGATTAGCCATATAATGATTTTGTTTTTCATTTGACAGCGGCTGACAGGACGTTTGTGGTCTTTTTGACATCTTACTTGCATCACAATTAGCCAAATTCTCTTGTTGTGCCAGACCAGTAAATGAGCTCACATCCTGATATAAAATGATCTGGATAATATCCCCGTGTCGCCTCAAAAGTCCCTTTATAAATGTCACACATGGTCTCTATTAATTGACAGTGGGCCCAGTCCAGAACATGTCTCTTGTCAACATCATGGAGTAGAAAAAAATGTTTCATTCCGAAAGCGAGCAAACGAGTTATAGATGGGGTCAGCAAACGGTAGGATGAACTCCAGTGCAGTAAAATGTTACATATTTCTGTGGTTGCAGGAGCAAAATGTGCAGTGAATAAGGAATGTGGGGGTCAAACCTCTAAAACTCATGAAGCTAAGCCTTAATAAGTTTTTAATAAGTGGCTAATATGAAAAGTCACTCCTGTGCAGTTGTCGTGAAAGAGTAAATTAGCTACAGAGACGGAAAGCCACAGGGATCCGCAGGGACTGCAGAAACAGATTTTTGGACTTTGGCAGTCTTCTGGAGAAATGTCTGTGTTAAATGCATTGGTGATCCATCAAATTTTGGTGACATTATCATCATCTATAGCTAAAACCAGAACTGGCAGTGGTCCTCCAAAAAACCCACCAGTGTCCTTGCTCATGTGTTCACAAATCAAGTCAGCACAAATCTGTTTCTTACTGTTAGTACCGTAGGATACGGATAAAGTACACACACTTGCTTATCCCAGTTAATCCCAGCCCTGTTCTCTGAATTATCTTATTATATTGTGTTTTAATGTGTTTTGCATTGTGTTTTGAACTTGTCGTTGGCTAGGTAGCTGTAGCGTGCAGAGCCACGAGTGGTCTGTGGGACTGTACCAAGCCTGTACTTGATTTGTGTTGCTTTAAGTACATTAAAAACTGAAGTACAGCTGCAGTTGTATTCTCTTACTAAAAGGAATCCCTTGAGTGAATCAAGGTTTGCTTTATTTTTTACAATTTAGAAGGAAAAAGTAATGACCAATCAAAAAGCCATGTGGGACTACAGTTTTGCATTATGACTTTTATCCATTCATTTCCACTTTGGTTTTATAATTATGTAAAGTACTGCGGCACTGATGGAAAAATAATGAGAAATGGACCTTTGACAGGGAAGTTCAACCACAGTTGTTTTTGTCTGTTGTAATACAGATGCAAGACAGATGCATGCTGCTGGACTTCAACCATAGAAGTTTCCTTCCACTTTACATTTGCGTTGCACTGCATCATAAAACACTAGCTATGCAGCCACTTTCAATTTTACAGCAGAGGAAATACATTAAGGCCTAAATAGGGGCTATGCTGCTGCTTTCCCTTTTTTAAATGCAAGCTGAGTAAATCAGTCTGACTTGGGGAGATTATCACCACCATAAATACAATTTAATGTTTTCATGCTAATGGCAAGCATGTGTCTGTAGCCACAAAGCCCTTTCACAAATACATACATGCAGACCCAACTTATGGAAAGATTGTTTGAGTTATCCACATGCAGATGAAATACAGATCACTCAGCTTGTGATTAGATTTTTCCCCCTCACTCATGCAGGTTAGGGTTACAACCAGCTGATTTTCGGTCGCTTAGTTTACAAGTTGATGCAAAAATGCACAAAAATACCTCGACTATTTTTGGTTTCTTAAATGGTGGTTAAATCCTGGTTAATTGAAGCACCCACACATAATCCACACTTTGACTGGGGAATGTGTACAATTAAGTGATAAGTAAAAACTCAAGGTGTACTTTTAGTGCCTTGGGTGTTTGTGAAGTACTGACATGATTTTCTCTATGTAGTACTTGGATCATCTAGCCTCATTTTTGTCACATACATTTAAGTTCATGAATATTTGGACAATAAAACACTTTTTTGTAATTTTGCCTCTGTACACTACCACAGCTGATTTGAAATCAGACAATCAAGATGTTTCACGGGCTCAAAAGTAAGTGGAAAAACTAACATAATAATATAAGGTCTGTTTTTAATACTTGATTTGGATAAAAACTTGGTTGGAATCTCTTGCAGTTACTGACTGCCTGGCATCTAAAACCTATGCACATCACTATGTACATGTCCTTCATATGCTCCACAGGCCTTTAGTGTAACTGCCTTCTGCAATTCCACAAGAATTCTGAAAGCATGCTCTATAGAACCACAGCTTTTGACCATGCAAGAATAATCCATTTCCTTACCTAGATTCTGTGAAGGTTCTCAGTCATCCAGGTCATCGTAGTCAAAGGAGCTTGCAAAGAAAAGCATCTGGACTTCTTTAAGTTGCTTGAAGACGTTTCACCTCTCATCCGAGAAGCTTCTTCAGTTCTAAGGTCAAATGGCGGAGAGTCCCAGATTTAAACCCAGTGGGAGTTTCCCCCCAAAGTGGGACAAAAGGACGCCCCGATGATCCATTGTTAAGTCTGTGTTTTGGAGTTTTGTCTTTCGGGTGAACCAGTTTTTGTCTGAGTGTGTTGTTGGGTCTGAAGTAAACTGGGATGTCGTGCTTGGAGAAAAAAAATAAAGTTATAGCTTGCCTTCAAGACTTTGAAAAGGACAAAATCATTGACCGCCTCACATATCACTGCCTTTATCCAGGGGATGCCATACCCTGCATTTATGGACTTCCTAAAATCCACAAGGAAGGGGTCCCACTCAGACCCATAGTCAGTAGCATAAACTCAGCCACTTACAACATTGCAAAACACCTTGCTACCGTCCTTGGACCTCTCGTGGGGAACACCCCACACCACATCAAGAACTCCACCGACTTCACCGACAAGGTCCAGAAACTTACCCTGGATCCAGATGAAACCATGGTGTCCTTTGATGTAGTCTCTCTCTTCACTTGCATACCCACCACGGAGGCAGTGGAGACTGTCAGAAAACGACTACAAGAAGACAGCTCCTTGGAGGACAGGACCAACTTCATACCCGATCAGATTTGCACACTGTTAGACCTCTGCCTCACCATTACATATTTCAAATACAACGAAGGCTTCTACAGACAAAAACATGGCTGTGCCATGGGCTCCCCCGTGTCACCTATTGTAGCCAACCTTTACATGGAGGAAGTGGAAAGGAAGGCTCTTGGCTCTTTCAAAGGAAGAGTACCCAGCCACTGGTACAGATATGTAGACAACACCTGAGTCAAAATCAAGACACAAGAAGTGTAATCCTTCGTTGCGCACATTAACGCTGTGGATAAAAACATCAAGTTCACCAGGGAAGACACAAAGGACAACTGTTTGCCTTTCCTGGACTGCGCTGTGCACATTGAAGAGAACGGCAACCTCAACATTGAAGTTTACCGGAAGCCCACACACACGGACCAGTACCTCCTGTTTGACTCCCACCTCCCTCTGGAACAAAAACTTGGGGTAACAGAAAAGAAGATCAGACACCAGCGAGGGAGGATAAGAAAGACAGATGCAACAACATTGTCATCCCCTATGTGGCCGGTGTATCAGAAAAATTCAGGAGAGTTTTCTCTAAGCACAACATCCCAGTTTACTTCAGCAACACACTCAGACAAAAACTGGTTCACCCGAAAGACAAAACGCCAAAACACAGACTTAATAATGTAGTGTATACTGTACAGTGCAGCGAGAAATGCCCAGACCTCTACATCGGAGAGACCAAACAGCCACTTCATAAGCGCATGGCACAACACAGAAGAGCCACCTCCACAGGACAAGACTCAGCAGTCCATCTGCATCTTAAGGTTAAAGGTCACTCTTTCGAGGATGCCAATGTTCACATTTTGGACAGAGAGGACAGATGATTTGAAAGAGGAGTGAAAGAAGCCATCTATGTCCACTGTGAGCGACCATCTTTGAACAGAGGCGGTGGTTTACGACACCAACTCTCTGCCATCTATAATCCAGTTTTGAGATCCCTTCCCAAACGCCTTAACGCCCACTCACATCCTGGGCCATCTGATCTCAGGAATTCGCATGATAGGGTGGGGCCAGGTTTCACAATGAGCTCACCCGAAACCCTGGCTGATTGGGACCCACACCCGTTTTCACACCTTGGCTCATGTGATTAGAGGATCATCAGGGGGTCCTTTTGTCCCTCTTTGGGGGGAAACTCCCACTGGGTTTAAATCTGGGACTCTCTGCCATTTGACCTTAGAACTGAAAAAGCTTCTTGGATGAGAGGTGAAACGTCTTCAAGCAACTTAAAGAAGTCCAGACGCTTTTCTTTGCAAGCTCCTTTGACTCCTTAGCTAGAGAAACTCTTTGGTTGCTTTTGGAATATGCTTTGGGTCATTATCCATTTGCACTGTAAAGCACGGTCAGATCACTTTTGCAGTTCTGTTTGAATGAATCTGAGCAGAGAGTATAGCCCTGTACACTTCAAAATCCAGCAGTCACATGAACAATGGACACTGAATCCACTGGCAGTCTTAACACTGACAGACATAAGGAAATGAGGAACTGTCTTTACAAATCGGTGCAATTCTTATATAAATAATAATAATAATAAAAAAATAAAAATAGCTGTAATTACAGTAACTGTAATTAACACAGTTACTGCAATACTTTGTTAAGTCTGATTTGAAACTGAAAGTGCCTTCAGTCACATCTGGACTGTTTCAAAAACACTGTAATGGTATAAAGAGAGAAAATTACAAGAAAAGGGTCATTGTCCAAATATGTAATGATTGTAAAAAATAATATAACTACATATTTAGTTAATGTTCTCACAACTGAAAGCACTCACAATAAATACAAGACTGAGAATATTAGAGCATTAGTTTAGTTGACAGCCTCACATTAACCACAGAAATTCCAAGCAAGAAAGGATGACTGCTTTCTATTTTTAATGGTGAGCTTATTACATTAAGTAAGTAAAAAAAAAACCCTCAACATTAAAGATGCATTCATTTGTCATACAAGTTTACATTTGCTCTTTGCATACATTAAACGTGGAATCACAAAAGCACAAATATATCTGATCTTAAGGGGCTTTCAGGCAAAAGTCAAATAACAGCAGCACTGGAAGCCGTGCTTCACAAGGATGCACCCTGATGGGGGAGATCTGCCAAAGTTATATCTATAGTTCTTTTATTTTGTTTAAGCTTTTTTCTTTGCCATGGCAGTGTCAGTCACTCTGTGTTTGAACATGTTCTGTCTCAGACCTTGGGCACCACAGTTAATGCTGATAAGTTAATAAGAAAAAGAATGAAAAGCGACAGAATAGTCTAGCCAACACATTTTCTGACAACGTAACATCCTAACTGCCTATGTCAGATGTTTCTAAATTGCCAGGAAAAGGAGAAACATATCTTCGTTCTCCCATGACAGTTTGCTGCCTTTGGTGAAAACAGAGGGGAGAGCAGGGTTGGGAGACGAGACCCACGTCCTTCCCCATCATCTGAAAACAATAAGACAACATGAAACTGGGCATTAAAAGACTAGAGCTGTCTAATCTGGGACACCGGAGGAATGCTAGGGAGATGCCACAGCACTCTTTTATCCCAGATGTGTGCTATTAGGTCCAGGAGCTTGATCCCTGCTCCAGACTCTTCTGGATCAGATTTCTTCCTCTGCTAATGCCACCAGACATACGATCTGACAATGATAATGATAATTACTTCAAATGACATGCCTTCCATTGTGGAAGAAATGGAAAATACACAGCATTGTGCACAGACACACTAAGATTTGCAGCTCTAAACAGAAATTAGTGTTGGCTTAGAAAAGTTAAGCCCTATGCATGTGCATTGTTTTTGATTTGCTGTCTTTATTGAACTTTTTCACAGCTTCAAGTGTTGATTGTACACGAAGGAGAAATTACGCGGCAAGAAAAAAAGTCACAACAACTTTTTTTACTTGATGGCAGAAACTGTTGCCAAGTTTGGTTCATAATGTTTTGGATATGAACCATTAATAGAAGAGCCAGGGACCGACTCCAGTACAATAGTTCTGATCAAGGCCCAAGAACAAGGGACTAAATGCAGTTTTAACGAGTAGTGACAGCATTTCCACAACGCGGGAGCTCCAAAATCTTTATTTATTTTTTTATGCTTTGCAGTGGAGTCTATTTTCAGGTTCCCTTGGACTCTCATAAACAAAAACACATGATGAGCTTTAAGCCCTGGGCGTGATCATCGGTCTATCTCCACACCAAATTCAAGAGGTTCAATTTCACTGGGTGAAAGCAGCCTGAATGCACAAACCTCTGATGTAGCTGAGGATGTGTGATGTTTTAAGATGTAAGCTTGCTGCGGTGGGGCCAAGATAAAGAAACACAAGCACATTTTTAGCCACAGGGAGCAAAGCAAGCTGGACATACTAGAGGTTCTCACTTTTATCTATGTTATGTTAAAGGGAAATCCTCAATAACAGGCCATAGATGCATGTTTCAGGGTATTTCGTATAGAATGAAACTCATCTCATCTGTCTTCAAGATTGTCCAGCCCAAAAAAAGAAAAACAATTCTCCAAACTGACATAGGTTTCTATTAATGCAACAAACCCTTCTAGTCACTGACTAGAAGCTATCAGAAGCAACAGAGCAAGTCCAGAAACTTAGGCACAAAATTATCTGATTTTTCATGATGTTCGCTATTTGTTTTCCATTTCCTACAGACACTTAAACATTAATCATATTCTTAAAAAGCTAACCACGACGATGTTTAATCAGAAAACCAATATTTTGTCATTCGTAAGATTGGGTGCACATTAGAGACAAATTGTGGTGTCATGCTGATAAACACATTAGATTAAAAAAGGATTATCGGTGATCTTCTAAGGAAAAATCATTGTGAAGGAATGCTTTTGTGTTTTATGGTTAACGGGGGGCAGTGGGCTGCTTGTTCTTGAGTTTTAGCTTATCCTGTAATTTGACTATGAAGTCCCCAGCACAGAAGCAATAAAGGACAGGAGTCATTAAACAGAAATGCCATGAAACCCCAAAACTAGCTACAGGTAATTATAATATAAATAAATATTTGTAAAAAAAAAGTACACCCGATTTAAAAATTAAGGTTTTACGTATCAGAACATAACAAAATAATCTGGTCCTTAGTAGGTTTGCAAATGTAAATACAACCTAAGATAAATAAAAAAATGACATATTTATTTAACAGAAACTAAGCCAATTAATTGGAGAAGCAGTGTGTGCAAAAAAACTTTTTTACAGCTTCCATAGAAATTAAGAGGTTAAGGAGGGGCCAGGTTTTGCTAGTCAAATGCAGTTGATTAACTGATCCTTGATTAACTGAACCGTGGCCACCTCTTTAAAAAAATTATTTTTTGCCATTTGACACCAACAGTTATCTTAGAGAAGCAACTGTTGCTAGCTTATGAATGCAGGAAGGGTTATAAGTCCATTTCAAAACAATCTGAAGGATATTATTCTGCACTGATGAAGTGGAAAACATTCAGGACAGGCGCCAATCTTCCCAGGAGTGGATGTTCCAGAAAATTAACTCCAATGACACTGTAGTGCTCAGAGAAACAGCAAAAATCCCACCTCAAAAGAAAGAATTTGCATGTCGTGATGACCCAGCCAAGACCTCAACTCAATCGAAATGCTGCACTGGGACCTTAAGAGAGTTGTGCATGAACCAGTGCCTGCAGCTTTGTAAACAAGGGTAGACCAGAATGATGTGAGTAAGTCATACAGTAAGCAAATACAGTACTTGAATTTTCTTCAAGTTATTGCTGCCACAGGTCGTACAAGCTATCCGGTTGTTCAGTGATGACGCGACGAATCCTACTTCCGGGCCTAAAGTAGTCTGCGTTTAATATGGCTTTTGTGTTGTTAACATGTTTAATGTTATGTATTTTCTTCTATTTGATCTCAAAAAGCTCCTAAAACAGTCAGTGATCACTGTTGACCTCCCTCGGCTTTTATTACCGCTAATCATTTATTTAAGCTCAGTTTTTAAAACCTTAGGATGTAACTACAGCCCAGCCCATGCAGCAGTATATGAATGACTAACCTCGTATTGTGGATGGATTATCTCAGTTGTTCTCCTGGCTGAAGTTTGGTCCTTTTACAGCATCCTGCCATGCGATTACATTTGTTCCTGACCACCGAGAACACTCACGTTAACTTTTATGGAGTGGGAAAAAAGTTAGCTTGTTTATATTATGCTAACATAGCTGTGTCGCTAGCGGTCACGTAGCACATCATTATATAGCAGCTAGCCCAACTTCAGTAACCCTACAAACGTCACTGCTGTTTAGTTTTCTGTCTTCATTTATGCTGGAAGTGATAACAGAGCTGTACGTTTTAATTTGTTTCCAAAACCCTGCAGTCAGGACATGCTATATTGTATTTAGATAGAAGCTAGCGAGCTAACTCCCTGCTAACTTCTAACTCCGTTAAATGTCATAAATTCAGTTTTCATGGATGCCTGGATGTTAAACTCAATTGTTACACTTGGTAGAGCAGAACGCTGATCATTTTATTAAAGATGAAAGACTTTAGACAGTTTTTCAACTCTCAGTAATGTGTGTGTAAATTTTTCAGACAATGACTTAGTTTTTTTTTAAAAATTTTATGTCACAATCTAATATGTCCGACAGACATACTCTGATTAAATTTGATTTTACCATTAATGTAAATCACATATATTTAGCCAAGGTTCACTATTAATTCCCTAGTGGTGCACAACTTTTCTGGAGAGCCTCTGAAAACTTGCTATTTGGGCCCAACTCGCGGTTAAAGAACCACTGCAATAACCTGCAAAACCCTGACCACGACACTGACTTCAGCATTAATCAAAGACTGCCCTGTACAAATTAATGCTTTATTGTATCCACTTAGACTCTTCTAAGCAATGCAAATAAAAAAACTCTGAATCTTTAAATTAACTTTTGCTTCCATTCATCCCCACAACATATGCCCCATAGCTGTCCGTTTCATTCTACACTCCTAGATTATGCTGCAGGGACTAGAAAACTAGTAACGTCTGCCTACAAGTGTTAATTAGAAGTAGAACATGTTGGAATATTTTATAGGGTTCATTCTCCCCCACTTGGCATTATAAAGTGCACAAGTGTGTCAACAACACAGAACAGAACACAATACCAAACACCACAGGGAATTCCACATGTTGGCAGCCCAACATAATAAATAAAGCAGCTAAATGATCAGTGGCATCCGACTTATTAGAAGCAGATGATAGAATCTGTTGTTGTTTCTTAAACCCATTAACCGCTAAATCTTTCAGCCCAGAGTGCACCTACTGTTCGCACCTGTAATTGCCATCCTTCTTACTGGTTCGTATCCTTTCTCACCTGTGGTACACTTTTTTTTCATCCTGCACCTCTGTGTCTCGCTGTGAGGTGGGCAGATTGGTGCTGCTTTATCGTCAGGCGTTTTCCCGGTCTGGCCACCCACCCAAGTCCTTGTCTGCTTACCCCACCTGAAACCACAGGTGACGCCATCCCGGAGACAGACGCTCCACTCGCTCCACTCTCCCACTGGAGCTAGGACACAGTTTTCTAATGGAAGAAATAGAAAAACCTCATCAAAAAGAGTGTTTTAACACAAAACAGACTGTAATTGTTAGTACCAATACAGTAAAAATAATGGCACCAGTAAAGGGTCTGACAATGATTTCATCCCAATATCTAACAGCAGCCTAAACTGTAGAGGTCTGTGTGTCTCTTCGTAGATATTCTTCCTCAGCCGATCTCTGACCCACAATCAAACCAGTCATGCTGAATGTTGTTACAAAAGTGTAACAATGTTATGGCTTCTATAGCGCTTTTGTGTTTGTCACATGTGTTGAGAGTGAACCTGCTCTCATATGTGAAAAGCACAGTGCACCAGTGGTGGACCTGCCTATTCTTGTATTCTATAGCAATTGCCATTTGGGTTCCACAGTAACTGTCTGGCAACTGTCTGTTTCAAATTTTTTGGTCATAGACATTCACACTAGTGCCCTGTCGAGGACATTTTGTAGCTTTGACACTAATTATCCTGTTCTTACTTGAACAAAGGAGCAAATACCGGTCCTTCTGATGGGTTAAGCATCTTCTACGGCCCTGTCCAGCTCTCCTAGAGTAACTGCCTGTCTCCTGGAATCTCCTCTTTGCTCTTCAGGCTTTGCTGGATGATAAAGCAAACCTTCTTGCAATGGTACTTACTGAAGTACCTTCCTGGAGGAGCTAAATTACCAATGATTAGCTGTACGTTGGCTTCCAGGCTCTCAATTTACAGGTCGATCTACGTCCCTACCCTCACCTATGGCCACGAGCTGTGGGTAGTGACCGAAAGAATGAGATCGTGGATACAAGCAGCGGAAATGAGCTTCCTCTGAAGGGTGACTGGTCTCTCCCTTAGAGATAGGGTGAGAAGTTCAGCCATCCGGGAGGGGCTCAGAGTAGAGCCGCTGCTCCTCCACATCGAAAGGAGCCAGTTGAGGTAGTTTGGGCATCTGACAAGGATGCCTCCTGGGTGAGGTGTTCTGGGCATGTCCCACCGGGAGGAGGCCCCGGGGCAGACCCAGGACAGACTGGAGAGATTATATCTCTCGGCTGGCCTGGGAATGCCTTGGTGTTCCCCCGGATAAGCTAGAGGTGGTGGCTGGGGAGAGGGAGGTCTGGGCTTCTCTGCTTAGGCTGCTGCCCCTGCGACCCGGCCCCGGATAACGTGGAAGAAGATGGATGGATGGATGGGGCCCAGGTATCACTTTATGCTACCAATAGTGATACTGACCTAGCCAAATGCAAAACTAGTGAAAAAACAGATGAAGTGCTACTAAACTGACCTGATCAATATTGCAGAAGTTTAACTGACTTGATGCTATACTCTGATCAAAATGTGTTCCTTTAATTTTTTTGAGCAGTTTATATTAAGACTAACATTTTATTTCAGACCCTTACAAACACGTTGCTATAATCAAAGGTAGATAAATGCTAGATGAAGAGTTACTACAGTGGTCATTACACTTGCAGTAACTGGCTGAATGGTGAGTGATGTCACCCTCAAAATCAGCTGCTGCAAAAATTTCCAGACAGACCACAAAGGAAAATCGGTAACCTTTGCCAAAACGGAGCAACAATTGGAAATCATTATCATTATCACTGTCAGATTTGAAATAAAGAGATTTCCAGAGACTGTTTTCGGCAGTTGCTTGAGGTGTGTACTAACAGTCAGACATGAAACCCTAACACTGATATGAAAAACAGATGTGGACTTGATGCCAAGAAGCAACAGTAGCTGCAGATGGTGTCTGTAGAAGGCAGAGGAATATCGACCAGTGTCAAATGATGAGTGAGCTCTACAATACATCTCACTTAGTCAGAAGGCAGAGATGATACACAATGAGATATGAAGATAAATTCTAAAACCTCTTTGAAGACCTTTAATATGAATCGTGTGTTGCATTCTGGTTTGACTCCATCAAAAAGAATTTCACTGGGATGAGAAAGAAAGGGAGTAGAGGAGTGTAAGACATGTTCCAGAGGAAGGTAGATTTTCCCCCCTTTAAATGTAGCAGTCATGCTGTCATCTTCATTTAATGTGATAAACAGTTTGAAATTCTGTTAATGCCACATCCTTTGCATGTGAAACAAAAGGTACAGGTCAAATTCAGTTTAGCAAAATTATTAGGCAAATTTCAGTGAGATAAAACTCCCGCAAACCACAGATAATCAAATACTCACTCAATCACACATGAAACACAGTAGAGATGTGGCCACAGAGCCAGAGAAGTAGATAAAAGGAGATGAGCTTGGAAGAACAGGCCTGCTGTTGATTAAACCTTTCAGATTAGTTTCACTAATGTGTCCATTGCACAGCAGACCCTCATTTGTTATAGCTGGAGTCAGGAAAGCTTTAGTTAATACACTTCATACAGTAAGTTAGAACAAGAAATAAGATAGGAAACAATATGTTTATTTTAGTTGTACTGCTTAAGAGGTTTTCCGTCAAAAAGTGTTGTAGCAAAAGTGAAATTCATTTGCAATTTCTTTTTTTGTAATTTCAAAAGCAGCCTTGTAGACAATAGTAAATCAGTGTTCATGTTTGTTAGAAATAGAAATAGAAACACATACCTGCTAACTAGCACTTAGTAAACGTAATAAAATACAAGAATTTTACTAACAACAGATGAAACACAGTCATTTGGATAGTCTGTACCACACAGTCCAAGAAGCAGTGGAGCTAGTAGTAGCTAGTCAATGTATGGATGCATTCTGCCCTGAATCCGGTGTGAGAGGAAGATGAAATGCCTGCCTAGAAGCAGAAGAAGTCCTAATACAAATGTGGAAAGACAGATATTATAGTGAATGGGACTGCAAACAATGGCTTGTGTCCTAGGGAAGCAATCCTTCAAATCAACCCTTTAAACTAGCTTTGTACACTGGAGACAGCTCTTGGAGAGTGAAGGAACTCACTCTAAATTGGTGAGATCAAAGCTGTTACTACAATTTATTTTTTTACATGAAGCAATAGCTTTTTACCTACCTAATGTCAATAACAGTGCTAATAGGATTTTAGTCAGGGTGCAGTGAGGAGAGAGACTGACCGAAGGGTGAATGGGTCACCAATCTATTTTAGAGTTGATGTAGAGAAAGACAACCATTCACTCTCAACATTCATTCATTTATTAGTGCTATATTACTATATATTATTATACTATATTAATGCTTATTCCGTTTTCTAGAGGCCATTATCTGTAATAATAATCATGTCAAAATACATTTTTCTCAGGATCACAAACAGAGGGACAAAGGATTTGACTTATTAAGTTACAAATGATATCAAAAGTGTAACTTACCAAGGCAGTCTGTCTGGTGGGCACGAGTTCCCTCTGGGCAGTGGGTCAGACACTTGCCTTTGTAAAGCTGGAAGCCAGGCTTACACTTGGTGCAGAAGTCTCGGCTGAAACATTGCTCACAGTCTGAAGAACGGCACTCTGAGAGGAAACAGATTATCACACACAACGTAGAGTACTTGGGTATTCATTGTTACATGAAAAAGTCAATTTTTCACCTGGTCACACATATTTTCATTTTAGCTGAGAGGGTGAACACAATAATTAAAAAGCTGAATTTGTCCAGTGAGAGCAAAGCTGCTGAAAACTAAAGGTGAAAAAAGAGAGTAGCATCTTTGCTTCCTGAATATCATATGTTTCCTACTGAAACCTGCTGTTATGTCAGGAAACGCAGGAACAGTTAAAACCAATTCACTTTCAGAGAGGTGATTTGTATTTTGCTTTAGTCTTGTTTGCCTTAAGCAGACAGAACGTGTTCTTTTGTGTGCTTGACAGATACAGATTGTGCAATACGTGCATCCAACAAAAACAAACTTTGTGCTGATGACATTTTGAGATGCCAAGCAACTGATTTGTTGTATCTAGAATCTTTATATATTAATATTAGAAGTCACGGTTCACAGAGCAGTCAGGGAAGATTGTGTGCTCTTTCACTGTTTCTCCGAGGTAAGGGCAAATCAGAAAGGATTTTAATATTGCATTTTGTGCTAAGGTTAAGGGGAGTCAGTGATAGTAAATATGTTTGGAAAAGAAATAAAGTGAACTATTGTGGAATCTTTGATTTTCCCAGTAAATGAGACAGAAACTATGTGCTGTTGGGTAAAGTTTTCTTTTCATTTATTAGGACAGCATGTTTCTGGAAAGAATTAAGCAAGGTGCATCTTGAAAAGAAAGAGAAAGAAGAAGTGGTCTGGGACTGCAGACTCTGTGTATGAGTACTGTCGGTTGTTTTTCATTATTTCAGACCTCAAGACAGTTAAGTCATACGTGCTAATGTGAGTAAGACTATCAGCAAATATTTAGTCAGAGATCACAGTCAGAGATCTCTGCAGGGGAAAGTAAAAAAACAAAACGCACTCATGCAGCGGTTGACATCCTTTCCTCTCTGTCCGTAGTGTCCTGCAGGGCAGGCGTGGAGACAAGTTCCATGGTGAGATATCCCCTCCCTCTGCAGGAACAGGAAGAGTCGCTCTGGGCAACGCACGCAGCCGTTGTCCCGGGAACACTCCAAACAGCTCCGACAGTCCTCTGATGTTTCTCTCTGAGCTGCAGGAGACAATAGGAAGACGATTAAGCCAGAGCTGCATTCAGGAGAGGAGTTATTAAAGTAAAAGTAGAGGAGGGAGCGAGTAAGGAATAAATAAAAGCCAGGAAGCGAGAGGATGAGGAAGGAAAGGAGAGACCAAAAATCCTCAAGATACCAAGAGAATTTCGGGAAAGATCCACTGCTGAAAATCAACACATTACCAGGAACTCTATAAAAATCATGCATCAAAGCGTTACAGTATTTCACTCCATCAAATAGTTGTAGTAATTGCTTTCGTAATGGCACACACTTCTTTTTGAGGTTCAGCATCTTTGATATTTCTTAGTTTGCTGCCTTGTTAGCTCGAATAGAGAAGAGCACAGAGTGTGATGCTGTGTCTATATGTCCTTTTAGCTAACTCCTTACATGTACATTACCAGGTGCACAAAGGAAGTTGTGTCCTGACAAAGCTTACATGTCACTCTGACGATGCACTCCTGATGACTTGATAGTCTAACACTTTCTTGGTATGAGTAGCTCTTTAGAAACTGTAGGTCGCTGATAATGAGTAGGCTTACGTTTAGTAAGAAATATTCTTTATTTGACATGAAAACAGCACCAACGCTCTTTTTGTTCATCGAGGACTCCCTGCTACTGCAGAGGTTACAGACTGAAGCACTGATCAGTAACTCAACTTATAACTTATAATGACTAATAGTGGGATTTTTCTTTCATAAAAATAAAATTTAGCTCTACAACGTTTTGATAAATATATTATTATCACATATTATTAAGTGACATATGTCAACAAGTAGATATTTTAATCTATTTCTATCCCAAAAATGTGATATGTACTGTAACAGTGAGGTACAGTATGACAGTCAAGCTTAGATCTAAGCCAAGGTAAGTCTTATATTATAACAAAAGCAAGTGGCTGTGTCTGCTTCCAGGTACACACTGAAAAAAAGGGACTGGCCATCTCTTGGATTTATGTAAGCATCTTGCATGTATTTAACACAATTGCCTCATGTTTTAAAGATAAATGTAACTATATAGTGTAAAAACTACATGATATGCAGAAAGGGTGTATTAAATTGTTTATATCATGTTCAGGTGAAGTAAGTCAATAAGATAGCAACGTTAAATCTCGTGAAACCACGCGTGATTTCATCTCGCGGGCTTTGGATCGTGGTTTAAAAAATGCATCCATCTCAGTCAAGTCGAGCAGCCAACTCTACGTTTTTTGGTATGTCTTGATTTTTTGAATTAATATTTACCATATTTCAGCCAAATGTAGTTAAACGTCTAAAGTGCCGCCATGTAACATGCTAAAAAAGAGCCGTTAGCTTATTTGCTGTTTTATCTGTTATCAAAGAATTGGCGCTTTTTCATTTGAATTTGTCTTTGGCACAAGAGCCGTAATATCACATTAAACCTAATTACGAGGCACTCATAACATAATTTGGTTTTCTGTGTGAATAGATTTGTCAACTGACTCTTCAGTTACATTGTGTATTTACTGCACCGTGGTGTTAGTGAGATTTTGGACATTGAACAGCTTTAGTTAATATCATCAGCGGTATTATGCTAGCTTACATCCCTACCCCTCCTGCCCTCACCTGCTGTCCTTTTGTTTTTGTTTTTGTTTTTGTTGATGCACATTGAGAGACCACATCTATTCTGCATTTCACCAGGAGTCAGCTGATGGATTGTGGGTTCAAGGTGTTATGGTAAGAAAGTATATTCTATTTTCGCTTAAGGTTTCTGTAACTTAATTATAATAGGTTTTTTATAATTATTAGGTGCATGCATACTCAAATAGACCACCCTATTAATACAACTGAGAAATCCAAAATCTGCCATAGGTTTAACTTATACCTGTATGTATTGTCAGAAAGGTGATTACTGGACTCACATTAATGCACACTTGAACTGAAATGAGGTTGTAACTTGTGGGTTCTTGGGTTGCAAATCAGAAATAAACATCTTTGGATTTTTTTAATCCCATAAGATCTGGAAACACAGTTTTTATTCAACAAAACATTACTGATTATTAACCAAGCACAGTGCCTGCTGTTATTTCAAAATAATTTTATGTCATTTCAGATGAAATGCAGCATTCCAGTGCATCCCAACCATGCCTTTACAGGTTTCTGACGGAGCTGAGTTTCTCTCTGACAGTCTGCTGAAAGTGTTTGCAAAGTGATCGGGGGAACAGGGCACAAAGCTAAAGGATGTAGCTGCCATGATGACAGTAAGAACTTTAAAATTCTTTAACTACAAAGTGTATATGTATTGCATTAGGTCAGTAAAAGATTTTTATGCTGCATCCATTGAAACAGTCAACTATTACCTGTGAGTACTGATTCCACCGAAAGGATGCCATAATTTTCGTCATGCATTTACTGGCCCACTGAGAGAAATTGATCTTTTTAAAAAAATAAATGTTCTGGAAACTATATATCCATAAAGTTGATGTCAAACAGGAACTTTTGATATTGCTTTGTAGATGCTGGTGTTGCATGTTGACTGGTTTAAGTTTTGGTCTGGGATCATTTTCTTCTGTGCTACTGAAAAGTTCACAAATATCTGTTTTCTTTGTTATAATACTTTAGGATGACATTAATGCTCAAAGGGAGTCTCATCAAAGTGCTCCGCATCTGTGTGAAAGACAATTGCAACATCTTGGTGCAGGAGTTCATGGTGAGTGTTTTATGAGTAGATTGTGGCTTTGCAACATTTTAAAATGCATTTAGTTATCCACTTGATCCTCATTGGACCAGTTAGGACCAGTAGTCCTCTTTAATAATTTGAAGTTCACATGAGGCCTGGTAGTGAACTCAGCCGCCGGCCCTTGAGGCCCCACCCCTGTATTAGGGGTCACATCAGTGTGAAAAAACTTTAAATTTGTCATTCTAGTGAACAAAGGAAAATCCCACCAATATTTACATTAGCTTTTGTTTGAAAAAAAAAAAGACCAACAGCTAACCAAATTGTGGGGCTGAAAGTCTAAATTCTAACATCTTCTGAGTGACAAAACCTGGATTTCTGATGGGCCGGTGTCTTTCTAAGAAAAACTAATGTAAAGCATTTGAAATTATGTTTTTCACCCTATCTTAGAAACTCTGTTAGACCATGAATGGCAGCATGGCAGGCCACTCTTTGGCTATAGCTATTTACTATGTTGCTTGCATTGGTTTAAATTACTCTAACATTAGAACTGGTAGATTCAAAAGAGATGAGTTTAAAAAGGAATCTTAAAGAAATGTTTTGTGTTTAACCAGGACTTGACTGAGGCCACTGCACAGATTGAGAAAACCACAATGAACATCTGTCTCCAGAGGATGCACCAGGCAATGACTTTTCTGACGTTGGCATCATCATCGAGGGTATAGTAGTTCTTCAAGATCTGGATAACGTGACCTTTGCAGTAGCCATGCTGTTTGGACCTTTTTTATTCCTTCAATATGAGTTACCCATCACAACTCTGCTACACTTTTGAGGTGATTCAAAGGGTGGTAATGGAGTTGGAAGCAACTCAGCTCTCAAGAAAAGCTCACAACTAAGACAAAACTGCTCCTGCAACGAAGCTCACTGTTATGCATGTGAGGTGACCAGCTCTAGGTGAGAAGACATTTAAATCTCACACTTGTTCTGCTGCATTTTTGAAGCTCAATTCCAGGAACAGATCGCAGGGTTCATTTTTATATACACTGCAACTGCCATGAGGACGAGCCGTTTTTTTGTTGTTGTTGTTGTTTGTTTTTCCTTTTGCTCTGTACAAGTTCTCTGTCTGTTTGGCAGCATTTTTAAATTTCTCTTTGTATTTTTTCTTTCTTTTACTAGTGAAGAGATGTAGCATGAACAGTTATACAGTCTAAATAGCCCATATGGGTCGTGTGAAATGGTATTTTCAGTTTCATTCAGTTGAAGTAAGGAACGTTGAATATTTCTAAGCTTGCTGTTTTGAACCAAGATGTCACAGTATGATCAGTGCCGTAATTTTTGACAGTCACTGTATCAATGTTATTTTTGCATCTCTTGAATAAAGGTTTTGACCTGCAAGTGCTAATTTCTTTAGTTATTGGGGTAAAATGGGTAATGTTAATAGGAAGGTGTTTGCCAATTCAGTAACCTAATTTAATGTTAATGGAAACTAACATTACCTCAAATTGTTTAGTTATAATTGTTGTTTAACTGAATCTTGACGTCAGAGGCCTTAAATAGAATGTTTTGTATTGTTCTTTCCCAACATTTTTCAAAAGAAAGAGTCTAATTTCTTTGCTGTGATTGATTCCAGAGAACACGGAAGAACTGACATTATTTAACTGTTGGTTTATATAGATTCAGTAGTGGAGTAATGTCAGTTTAATTCTTTACCTACTGTCAATGCAGTGAAATTAGACATTTTGTTTTGAAAGGTTACTGGTGGATGCCAGCAACCATCTTGGAAGAGAACAATATAATCTGTTATAAGGCCTCCATTTGAAAATTGTGTATTTGATACTAGAATATAATAGCAAAATGTAATTTGAAGATAACATGTAGTATTTAAGTGACCAAGTAGTATTGGGTAAAAGTTATTGAATGGTGTTGGGATAAAGTGAGAAAATTGTGAAGGATTAAAATATTTCAAGAACTCAAATTACTTCATCAAAACATGTTTAAGTCACATTTTATCAACACAAATTGCACAGGTTTATTGAACATGAATAAATTGTGTTAATTTAACTCAATTGTTTAAGTTGCTGCCAAAGCAAAACATCTGTGTGCAACAAATGTCCACCATTGAATTAAGTAAATCCAACAACATATTTTTTTCAGTGCAGAGAAGACTCGACAAAGAAAGAAAGAATGCTTTCAATCCATCGGGGATAAGGAGGGATATGGAAAGACAAGCAAGGTAGGATGGAAATTTGGATTGAGCAGCAGACAGCGAGTGTGCGTGAGTCTGAGCAATCACACTCTGATCCTTGTGGGTCACTACATTCACCTTGTTATGTGTGGCTGTGGTTTAGGATGTGTTTGTGTGCAAAAGCAAAAGTGAAACCTGTCTTAAAAAGTTTTCAAAAACCCAAATCATGTTATTCGTTCATAGATAAAGACACAGAAGATCATGTAACGTCAAGGCAACTATGAAAACATTTAATCGTGTATAGTCTTGTTTAGTTTCTCATTAAATGTTGACCTTTTTTTGACTGTCAAATCAAGAGTTACGAACAGCTTTTTAACAGTTTTTCTTATAATCACTCAAGGGTTGGAGCTGGCGTTTTAAGTTTTGTGCATAATTATCTTTAGTTTTTAATTTTTGGTTTTCTTTGGATTGTAAATTGGTGAAATCTAGCTTTCTTTTCAGTTCTGAGCTTTAGTTACTGATTTGAGGGTTGTATTTAGCTAGTTCCCCTGTCGGTTTCCATTCTGTTCCTCCTTCTGTCTCATCTGTATTTGTTTCCTCATCACTGTCCCATGCCTCACTCTCAATATTTCTGTCTGTTTTCTTTAGTTACTTCCTGTGTTTACTTTGAGGCTTAGTTTTCCTAAATCATGGGATGTGCAGCTTTTCTTCCTGTCCCTGCTTTGATTGTCTTTAGTTGTGTTTTGGTCCCCAGCTGTTTCCTCTTTCCTTAATTCCTCTTCTGTATATATCAGTCTTTTAGTGCCATCCACATTAGTGTGGGTTCCCCTTTGCTTTTCCTTTCCTGCGGGTTTTTTTCTTTTCTGGATTAACAGATTTCTTTAATAGGTGTCCTGTTAGTTTAGATGAGAAGCAGTGAAACTAGTTGGAAAAACGTGTCCTGTGAACTCTTTCATCTTTCAAGAAAGGGCAAAGATTTCATTTTAGAGCTTCTGTTAATTATTAGGACTATGATTTTTTTTTTAAGTGAAATAGAAATAAAACGATTAGTTAAAAAGCTCAGAAACATTTAAAAAGTGGACTACATTATGAAAAGTTTAAAATTATTTTTTTTGTACGTATGTATGTTCTCATACATATAAAATCTTTAACTGCACCTGATACCATAAAAAGACATTTTGTGACAAACTATCAGTCTATTAATGTTAAATAAGCTGTTCCTCTCACGTCTGTCAATAGTCCGTTTATGACCATAGACTTTATAAGAAGAGTGATCCAGCACCTGTTTGCAGTCTGCTGTTTTGAAGGCACTATTTAATCATTGTATCTGTCACCATCTTTAATTTTTAGAAACAAAGCTCACCATATCTGAATGAGATAGTGGAGCTAAATTAATGCATTCACACTATTATCGTTAGTTATTATTAATCTCTGGCACTCTTCCATTGTGTGTCTTTGGTCCTCCCATCACCCTCAGCATGTCGTGGCAGATGACACGTTCTGCATGAGGTTCCTGCTAAAAGAGTTTTTCCTTCCCACAGTCGCCTAATGTTTGCTCACAGGGGACTCATTTTTGGCGTTTCTCTTAATTATTGTATCAAGTGCCTCGAGGTGACTTTGGTTGAGAACTGAATATAATTGCATCGCAAAGATATACAAGCTACATGGATTTAGCAAATAAGGTTAACTTGTCTTAACCATCATATAAATAAAAGAATGGAATTTCATTCACCAAAATTTGAGCAGAATGCAAAATGTATATAATATATATTCTGTTTTCATATATATATTTCACCTATGAAAACATCTTTAGCCCTACATGACAATAGTGCTTTGGTAATTTTTCTTTTTATAAAACACTAAATCAAATGTAATAGGTTCTACTCCTTTGAAAAGGTAATTAAAATTTCTGGTGTTGAAGATTTGTTTTCAAGTGATCTTGGCAGAGTTACTAAAGATAACAGATTTCCAAAGACAGAGTTTTCAACTCCAGTGCAGAGTGGAACAGAGCAGATTTCCCCAGAATAACTCAGTGATCCATTTGGGTTTTGAGACCCGCTGAGCTCTCAGCTCATTGTCTGAAAAACAGTTCTCTACACATATGCTATCGATCTGCAGGCTTAAGGGACTTACAGAGGAGCGGCAGGTTAAGGTAGCGTAAAACGCTAAACTTTGACCTCGTATGGGATTGCCCTGGGTTTTTAACAAGCACCAGGTGTAACAAGATCTGTTGGGGTTTCAGGGAAAGATGTTAACATTTTGGAAAGAGCTTACACCCTAAAACACAATTCACAAAACTGGAGTATTTAAGGAAAGTGACGGCATAACGATCACTGAGATTAGTAAGTTTAAATAGGAAAAATAAGGAAACAATATTGTATAATGGTTTTGAAGCTAACAAGTTCTCCAACTTGTCATATCCATATGAGCAGTTTGTTCCTGATGTCTGAAATTTCAGCTTGCAGCTGAGTTGACATATGATGCTGTTTATTTGTGTGTAAGTTAAGAACTTTAAAAAAAATGCAATGAACCCTATAATGAAAATCTAAGTTGTGTTTCTTTACATGGTATATGTAATCTAGTTAAAAAACCCAATCAAAAAACAAACAAATCCTGGTTATGCTATAAGTTTATATATTTAAGTTAAAATGATCACATCTATTTTAAAATATATTCTTAACAGGAACAGATATGTTTCAACAGTGCTCCATAATGTGTACATTAACTAGAAAAAGGTGGAGACGCACACTAAAAAAACACAAGCTGTAGGGGTGCTACCGTCATGTCCCAATGTCCAGACACTTGACAGCAGCCGAGTCAAAAATGTGCTGCAATTTAACATCTTTTTCACCTCTTGATCTCCCAGCTTGTGTTACATTTTCATCTACTTTCTTCTAGCTTTAAATGTTGTTATGGAGCCCCTGGAGATCTGTAAAACCTTTGTCTTGTGCGCTTCATAAGGTGTTTGCACAACATTATTGATTTGAGTGCATAAAACTGTTACCTTATGTGACATTAGAGCTCTGCATGATGGTCCTGATAGGCTGTTTTGTCTTCTGATGCAGCTTTGTTTTTAATTGTTTTTATGTTAACTATAATAAATGGGAAATATAAGGAGACTCTGTAGATTTTTCTCTTTATATGTTATACTTGTTTTGATTACTGTCTGTTTTCAGTGCAATGATGCAATGTTCTTCATCTTCTATGCTGTTTCAAAGAAGGTTGCTCAATAATTAGTCAGACTTTTCTTGCAGATGTAGCAGCAATTGCTTAATATTGACTGATGATTTCATGTTTAATGCTGCTACACACACTTTGATGAACAGGGGCATTGATTCAGTAGTTTTCTAAAACATAATGCTCCCCCCCAATTTCCTGGGGCTCGTTTTTAAAGATTTTGACTCTTTAAAATTCTTTGACTTTATTCTTTACCTATTTATGTTTTCCCAAAAGGCAAAATCATTTAGCCAAAATTGTTGGTGAACAGACATGGATCACTAGTAGCATCCAAGTGGCAGTCTTAGAAAGTGAAACATAAAGCCTTTGCAGAACCTCCACCAACTGTACTGCTGGTACCAAAAAATGAGCCATTCCCTGTAGACTCCCATGTTAAAACGCTTAACTTTACAGCATGACAAATAGTTTTGGTCTCTGTAACTATTTTACCAATCGTAACGACTGTATGTGTTATGATTTTTTCCTGTAACTCACTGATTTCTGTTGTATTAATGATTAAAGATATGCATTACTGGGGGGGCGACTTTGAGTTTTGGGTTGCAAACCAGACCAATAACTATCAAAGAAGTCTGTGCTTTATATAGTATTTGCATATTTGTGGTGCTGCTATTAATGCACATTTAAAGAGGTTTGGACCTCTGCAGCTACTGCACCATTCCCTTCAGCAAGCCTGCTCTGTAACGTTACGTGGTCTGCCACTTTACGGCTGAGTTGCTGTGGTTCCTAAATGCTTCCACTTTCCCATAATGCCACTTAGAGTCTGAGAGAAGAAATTTCATAAACTGACTTGTTGCAATGATGGCATCCTATCAGAATACCAAACTCATTTTTTAGCAACAATTTGTAAAGGCAGACTTGGTGCTCATTTTTATACACCTGTAACAATCGGACCAGAAACACCAGAATTAAAAAATTAAGATGCGTGGCTCACCCCTTAATGTATAATCATAAATGTGTAGCCAGTGAGAAAAGTACTAACTACTTTCAAAGTTCCCAGTGCCATTGCTACAGTATAAAATATAAAACATTGGGTAAACAACTTCTCTAACACCTGTGCCCACAAAGTCTTTACTTTGAGTAATACAGACAGACCTGGTAGATGCAGACAGGCAATGATTTGACTAAAACTCAGTGTGCTGCTCAAAAAAGGCTTAAGTCATCCAAACTTAAATGGTACTTTGCTTCATTGCACATTACAGACTTGGATGATGTGTCTCATAATAATGGTGCAGTTCTTACTTATTTTGCAAGTTGTTATGCTGTCATATTAAGTCTTTTGAGTGTGTGAGAGGAGTAGGTGGAAGCATTTTTCTACAATTTTCTGTTGTTTTTTCCCCCATTGAGTGTTTTTTTTTTTTTTACTACAGTCGGTCATAAACATGAATACTGATAGAGTGAGGGATAATTGCAGGAGAAAAAAGAGCAAACAAGGAATGAAGAGAAAAGACAGATTAAAATTAAGCTACTTTCTGCTGCTCCCTAATTCACAAGTGGTCGTCCCAGCTGGTAGCCCCTCATGTTTGATTTGACAGAGTTTTACGTGGGATGCCCTCCCTTTCCTGACACAACCCCTGAGGAATTTGTGCCTCCTCCCGGGAAGGAAAAATCAAATGACAGCATAAATCTCCGTGGTAAAAAGAGATGAATGCTGACAGCAGGTCAAGCAGTCATTCCAACAGCTAGCATTTAACCCTTTAGACCTATAAATGCAATCCAACATTAACCTGTTCTAAGGTATTAGCATCAAATGTCATCCAGTATGCAATGTTCAGCTCGTATAATGTATTACTTTTTAAGTAGGACTTTTTATAAGTCATTATAACTTGCATATTTTACAGGCTATCTTCTAATGTGTTTGGTTAATGTTCTTGCCTAATTTGGGAAACATTGAGGATTAAAGATTCCACTTTAGGAATTGCATGAAGTTGTTTACATATGCTGTACAGTAGTAGCCATTTTGTGGCAATGATTTAATTTTAAATGTGAAACATGATAAAGATGACTAAATAATAAATTATTCATGTGTCATGTTACCATCTGTGTGCGTCCAGTGCCATCACATGTTTATCATACGCACATGACAGAATTAAGATTTTGAAAATGTATCTCTCGTTCTTTCAATTTGCCTTTTCACTACCTGAATTGGAAGCGCATAAACCTGAGTGAGTGTTAGTGGCAACTGATGGCTTTATGAAGCCCCTATAATTATTATCTTAACACTTGACCTCTAGGTGGGTGATGGGGGCAGAGAGAAAAATGTTACAAGCCAGAATGTTGGTCTAATTGAGACCGGATCCCCCTCTATTAGTCTCTGATTTCTTAGGAAATACCAGACACCGGTGAGCATGAGGGTTACCACAGACCTGTGTGGCTGTGGTCTGGACTGTTTTCAGAGGGATTGGATAAGAAAGTGATTAGAGACAAATCTGGATCTGGAGATAATTCCCAAACACTGTGACTATATGCTGGTACAGAGTTTAACAAGAAAAGACAGGCTAGTTTATACACTGAATACCGAGGAAATAAAGTAATTCGTGGAAATAAAAAGTGATTCTTATTTAAAAGAAATAATCTATGTACGATAAGTTCTGTAGAATGTTTCTGAAATACTTGTTTTGTGGGTTTCTGGAGTAATTAACATAAAAATGGATCTTTCTGTGTTAGGTGATTTAATTAGACCAGATAAATATCATTATGATGATGATAAAGTTATATGAGAGCTGTGTAAACAAGAACTGCATCAACCTAAGCTTCTTTAATGACACCTGCTCTCTAGTGTAAGCATGTCCTAAATGATAATGATGATGATGATGATGATGAATAAATATATATTTGTATCGTTTGTCTGTATCGTTACGTTTTTAAAATAATGCACAAGTATCTCCAGTTGGTTCCTGTTTTGTTGTACATGTGGAACATAAGTTCATTTGTTAAGAAAGTGGGAAAAAATTGAAACTGCTGTAATTGCTGTTGTAATGCTATCATGCTAACAGCCTCTTTGTGGTCTTTTCATGGTGTACTCACCACTTTGCTTCTGCATGATGCCGGACCCCATCCTGATCACTTCACATAACAAAGACATCACAAGGAGTGGCAAATGCATCTGGGCTGCTGGTAAGCACCCGTTTCAGCGCCGGGTTGCGGACATCTGCAAAGACTCCAGGGTTTCAGTTGAAAATATAGTTCCACTGTGAGGCACAGAAAGAAACGAGAATAGAAAGGGGCAAAGACTCAGGGTTTAAAAGACGTAGGGGTGGATGGAGATGAAGGGAAGAAGATAAACGTGAGGGACCAAAGCAGAAATAAGAATGAGTGCTGACGTGAGAGAAGAGAGGAAACACAAGGAAAAAAATCCTTTTTCTCTTTGTCCTGTTTCGCAGAGATGATTTAGGGCTGAGATGATGAGACAGGCAGCCATAGACAACAAAGAAGAGCACAGGAGAGAGACGGATAGGTGGTGAAGAAAGCAGAGAGGCTTGTCTGCTTCCTCAGACTGGCAGATTGGAGGGAAAACTCTACATTTAACTACCACTGTCAAATTTGCGATAAACGAGCTCCACTTATCCCACAACCATCTTTAACCCTTTAAGGCTGCACTCTCAGCCCTAAGTGGTTCCATATTTCCAGCTTGATCTTTAGCCTCCTCCTCCTGGCTCAGTCTATTGTTGTTCAGTCTCTTTTTTTTTATTATCCCTGTTTATTTATTTTTGTGCAAGTACTGGGCAGCTTTGTTTTCTATGGCAAAGTCAGTAAACTTAATTTGACCACCTTGAAAGAAAAAAAGCAGCTGGAAACAGCAGAGCTAAGACTCTAAAATGTGATTATAGCCTGCCACGTTTTGGCAATTGATTCGTTGTGCCTGTTTGGGTAAGTAGTCAGGTAAGTGGGCAAGGGCAGGGCAAATTCATCTCTTTGGTGGACCCCAAACCTCAGTCGCTGGGAATTTGTTTTGATTATACAAATATATGACAAAATACATCACTACACCCATTTTTGTTAGTCTGTCTGATTTGGTAGGTTTTTAACTTAATATAAAATATAGAATCCACCATTTGGATTTTAGGATGTTTTAACAGCAAGTCAGCCCTGGTCAAAATTACTGCACTAGTTGCTAATATGTTTGGCATCAACATGTTTTGCAACTTACACATCATACTAATAAAAAACATTATCCAGTCTTTCAAAACATGCTTCCCTTTTTCTAATTATTGGTGTAAAATGTTATAATAATATGACATTAAGAGACACTGTCACCATAAAAATTATTCATTTGTTTTCTAGATGTAGACGAGAAAGAATGGCTTATTTTATTTAATACACATTTATATTTCACAATATTAAGCCCTTCTAAAAAAGAAACAAAAAAATCCCACTGCATGGCCGGCAGTGTTGTGGCTTTGACTCACATGTTGCATGCTATTCCCTTTTGTTTGTTCTGTTTTTTTTTTCATCCTGTTTATTAAGAACAACCTTAATGTTTCATGTCATGTCTCTATTTAGACTAATTGTCTTTTAAACTGAAGCTGATTTAAAGATTGACTCACAGCAGCCTTAATTACTAGATCAAAGATACAGATTTATGTAGCAGAGAAAATCTTTTTGTTTTTTTACAGTCTAGAAAAGAAAACAGTTATGGTGATTTGGATTTGTTGCTGGCACCAGTGGATGAACCCCATTGCTCACTGGCAAATTTCTTATGGGAAAGAATTACATATTAAAAATATTTTTAAATCCTCATACTGCCTACCACTGATAAACAACTTTATGTCTCTGAGACGGAGCTTTTTCCAGCAGTTTGGACGATCTAAGAACCCATCAGTGAAAGGTTACATGTTTAAATGTACTGGCAGCTAACAGATCCAAATCTTAAGACTAGTAAGATACTAAATTCAGAACCTCCTTAAAACCACAGATGTGTATTTGTCCCGTCTCTCTCTCTCTTCACCCGGTTCTCCCTGAGCCTGGTTCGACAAGAGGCTTCTTCCCATTAAAAGAAGGTTTTTCCATCCCTTTGTCATCAAGTGCTCGCTCAAAGGGGGTCAGCTAATTGTTGGAATTTTCTCTGTATTATTGTAGGGTATTTATCTTATAATATAAATAGCCTTGAGAGAACTGTAATTGTGATTTGATGAAAAAGTGAATTGAAAATGTTTAAAATGAATGCGAGTAGCCATGATAGTAAAATAGTTTGCAAGGATTCAGCTGTATTTAAACAATTTCCTTTTTAGAATTTGGTTCTCATATAGAGCTTTTCTATTCCACCTGAGCACTTTATACAACCTGCTGCATTCACACCTCCATATACCTTTTATCTAACTCACACATGTTTATGCTCCAGTGAACACACTGGAGAACAACCTGGGGTTAGTATCTTGCCCAAGGATATTTGACATGCAGACCAGAGCAACCAGGGATTGAACCACCAACCTTCCAATTAGTAGGTGACCTGCCCTACCTCCTCAGCTACCTCCTATTCTATGCCACTGCTTTTAATTTTAATTTAATAACAGATTTTCTCTAATGGCATCAACCAATCAATATAATGTTTACAATGAATCAAGAGTCATACAAATTATTTAGACTTGGACTGTTAGTTTGACAAAATAAAATCAGTGATGTGACCGAACTATGAAAACAAATAATTTTGGGATTCTAGAATCTGCTTTAGTCCAGCACAGAGCAGACTGTTTTCATGGTTCTCATTAAAACCTTATGGTGTTATGATGGGAAATGTCAACCCAAGTCTTTGGAATAGACAAACCACTGAAATGTTAAAAACAAAAGCTTTCAGTCTGTAAAAATAGAATTTGTTTTTCTTGAGGTCCAGTAGAGATGACTCTATGGAGATACAAGGTTTTAATTCGTTTCCCTCTGCACACATTTAGCAATACTGCAATCCCTCGATTGACTGTCAGGCTTCCACATTAAGATGTTTTCAGACCACAGCCTTTTTACAGAGTTGGACAGAGTAAACTGTGGCTTGTGGTGAAATTAGAAGAAGACAGACATCAAGTAAGAAGAATTGGTGTCTGAAGCTCTGCCCGTGTTTGCACTGCTGATGGTAAGTTTAGTCTTGATTTGAGATTTATTTGTTCTAAACATGTTCAGCAGGGTGTTAGTTAGTGTCCCACTATGTACACATACATGGTGAACTGTAAAACAGCCTCTAATTAAATTACTTGAAATTATACGCCTTGAATATACTGGTTTTAGAGAATTTACTGTCTACTGTGTGCTTCATCTGTCTGCTGAAGGGGTCCTCTGTGCCATTTCAATTCTGACATCACTATTGAGAAAAACTCCCAGATGGCAACAAACTTTTCCTGAAGGCACACAAAGCACGATGGTGCTGTCACAGTGTTGCAACAACAACTAGTAAACCTTTGCTGTCAAGAGAAAATCTGCTGACTAAAGCTGCATTTCAACCCAAAGAACTTTTAAAAGAACCAAAAGGTTTATTGGATTGTTTACTGTGTTTTCAGAATGTTGGGCACAATATTTGATAAAAATATGAAACATGAAATGTGAAACATAATAAGATGAAACAGAGTAGCCTCTAAAAAGCAGATCGTTTTTCATGTGTTAACTTTCTGCTGCAAAAACACTAAGTTAAGGAAATTAGCAGTAGCAATAATTTTATTAGATAATTTTATTAGACAATAGCATTAGCTTTTTATGATAACAGCCTGAGTTTTCCATAGAATTTTGAAGTTAATGCATCTAGTGGACTAATATGTTGAACAACTGCTGATGACATGTAACAAGGATGCTTTCAGGTCTTTAGATTCATTCTAGGTTATGGCGAGTTTTGGTTTTAAGCTAAACACAGAGGAGAATGGGCCATTGCGATTGCTGTGACTACACTATGGAACAGTCTGCCCATTTAAATTAGGATCTCTCCAAACCCTTGACATTTTAAAATCCCATCTGAAAACACATCTTGACTCCCTAGCTTTTAATTGTGACTGAGTTTTGGTTTTGTTCTCTTTGTGTGTGTTTGATTGATTGATTCTGTTTATGTGCTATATTCCTATGGCCTGCCTGCATTTGTATAGCGCTTTTCTAGTCCATAGGACCCCAAAGCGCTTTACACTACATTCAGTCATCCACCCATTCACACACACATTCACACACTGGCGATAGCAAGCTACATTGTAGCCACAGCTGCCCTGGGGCGCACTGACAGAGGCGAGGCTGCCGGACACAGGCGCCACCGGGCCCTCTGACCACCACCAGTAGGCAAACACGGGGTTAGTATCTAGTATCCTAGTATCTCTGACTTTTATTATCTATATTTCCAGGTCACAGGTTCTAGTTTTTTGTTAGTTTCCCTTTGTTTCCAGTCTGTGATTTTCATTAAATTATGTCATTTTTAGTTATTATCTTTTGTGTTCCCTTTCTCTGTCTCCCCAGTCAATCATGTCTTCATGTTTATCTCCCGTCTCTGTATTAAGTTCACATGTCTTGGTCCTCGTCTCAGTGTTTGTTACTTCCTTTTTTAATAGTAAATAAATAAGTAACAAAGCAAGTAACAAGGAAGTGTTTGTTACGTCCTTTGTTACTTAATCTGATAGTCCCTTGTCTTGTTCTGCTTCCTCTTGTCTCTTAGCTTAATTCGATTCAGCTGTATTCTCTTGCGTTTCCTATCTTTCTAATTATCTGGTGTATGTATATATTGTCTCAGTCTTTCCTTGACCTTTGTTGAGTTCTCCCTCTTAGTTGTGTCTGTCCTAGTTCTGTGTTTTCTATAAAAAGTGAAGGTTTCTGATTTTTGCTCCTGGCTTACTTATCTTTGTATTGTTTTTTAGAGTTTGCAACAAAGTCGAATTTGAGTTTTACTTTGTACTTTGGAGTTCTGCTGCACAGACACCTTGAATGAGATATTGTTCAAATGTAACAAAGGATGAGAGTGAGGGTGTGCCGTTGTTGATCTTGGTTTACTGCTTTCCAAAGTGGGATAAGATGAGCATTGTCAATAAATTGGACTTAAACACCCAAAATGCTAGGCTTAAAGTAAACAAACAGGTTTTAAAAGCTATTGTAAAATAAAATGAAACACTATTAGGTATATGGTGGGTATAGAATATTTCCCCCAAACTTCCCTGTCCCCTCTATTTTAGATCTGAATTTTGTAGACGCCTTAGTTACATGCATTTCTTTTTAGTTGCCATATAGCCAACCATGCATTCTCTTCCATTTATCCAATTTATTAAGATTATGTATTAGCATAATTCTCACGGGGAAGAGACAAGATTGCGCCAGTATGTTCGGCTCGCCGTCACTCCACCTGTTTTCTGGTTTTCTGTTTGCTGTTCATTGCCTTAACTGTGGAAATTAACTCGCTCCGGACTTATGACCGAAAAACTCTTTTTATCATCCGAGACTCAGCAGTGACAGCACCTTTGTCCTTTGTTTTTGATGGGCAAACAAGCAGTGCGCCTCCACCGCTCGATGGCATTCCGCCTTACCTACGTCGCACCTGGTTCCTCCCTCCCAAGCTACACCGGAGAAAACGCTGGAGAAGACGAGGGAAGCGAAGTGGTCTCCTGGCTCATAAAGGCATTCCTGTCACTTTCTTGCCTGGCTGATCCTCTCCTTGTACAAATGGGTTTCTGCTACTCTGCCACTGTGAGAGGCTCACTCCAACCCAGAGGACCCTGGGTGCGCACTGTTTCTCCAACTCCGCCTGGTGCTGCTCCTGTTTCACCGGTGGGCCCGCTTCTCGGCCCGCGCTTCCTTCAGTCGTCTGGTTCGCTCCTCGCCATGCCAGCGGTGGCGTTCTCCTCAGGTGAGCAACTCTCTTCCACCTCCGGCCCGCGCCTGAAGCCTGCTCCTCTCCTGCGTGACTCTCCAAGTACGTCGCTGGTTGCTCCTGTTCCGGGTGCTGGGTCATCGGCTCCTCTACAGCCACGGATCCGCAGACTTGGTACCGTTATTTCAAACCTCCGCCCACTCAGCCGCACATCAACCCCGATGACAGCTATTGATCTCACCTTATCTATGGCTTTGATCAACATTCGATCCCTCTCCAATAAGACGTTTCTGCTTAAGGATTTCTTCTCTTCTCATGAACTGGATTTTATGTTCCTGACTGAGACCTGGCTACATGCTGGTGAGACTGTGGCTTTCTCTGAGCTTCTTCCTCCAGGCTGTTGTTTTTTCAGCTCTCCCAGGTCTTCTGGTAAAGGTGGAGGCCTTGCCTGTGTTTTTAAATCAGTTTATGACTGTCATCAGATTTCATCTTCCTCCTTTTCCAGCTTTGAACTGCAGCTTTTTAAACTGAACTCATCTACTCCATTACTGTGTGCAGTAGTGTACCGTCCTCCCAAATTCAACAAGGACTTTATCAGTGAGTTTGGGGAATTCTTATCAGGACTTTCAGTAGATTTTGATCATTTTCTTATTGTTGGCGATCTGAACATCCACGTGTGTTGTCCATCTAAACCTCTGGTTAAAGACTTTGTATCACTCCTGGACTCTTTTAACCTGACTCAGTGTGTGTCCTGCTCCACACATGAGAAAGGTCACACACTGGACCTCGTCATGTCTCACGGCCTGAGTATCCACGTCTCTGAAATCTGTGAGAGTGCGTGTATCTCTGATCACCTTCCTGTTCTGTTTTCTGCCACTGCACAATGTTCTGTTGCTGCAGTTAAAGCTCCTTCACGCCGCCACCGGATCATCAATACCCATGTACCATCCCAGTTCTCTGCTGCTTTCAACAACTCTGAGCTCCACGGTGGACTGGATTGACTCCCTGTGTGCAGAAGATTTAACTGCTCTTTTTAACTCAACATGCACTTTTATTCTGGACTCCATCGCTCCCCTAAAATCACTCCGTCCCAAAGCTCACGCTGAACCCTGGATTACAGACTCTTTTCGTGCTCTCAGGCGCTCCTGCAGGTGTGCTGAGAGAAAGTGGAAAAAGGACAAGCTGCAAATCTCCTTCAATATCCTGAGAGACTCTCTTTTAACTGATCAGAAAGCTGCTAAAGAGGCTAAGTCCTCCTACATATCTAACCTGGTCAGCAGTAATGTCCATAAACCTCAGACTCTGTTTCGTGTTTTAAACTCCATTGTTGATCCTCATACGTCCAGCTGCCTCACACCTTCTGCCACCCTCTGCAATGACTTTTTATATTTCTTTGTTAATAAGATTTCCTCCCTGCAGTCTGTCATTCCACCTCCACCTTTCAATCCCTCTGTTTCTCCCTCGTGCCAATCTGCCTTTAACCAGTTTGAGCTAATCTCTCTTTCTCAGCTGCATGAAACAGTCTGCAAGGTCAAGTCTACCAACTGTTCCACTGACGCTATCCCCTCTCGTCTTCTGAAGCAGGTCCTGGACTCAGTTGGACCTGTCCTTCTGGTCCTGATCAATGCCTGTCTCAGCTCTGGTTGTTTCCCAACACTTTTTAAGCATGCAGTTGTTCAACCTCTTCTCAAAAAGCCTAATCTGGATCCATCTATACTCTCCAATTATAGGCCCATTTCCAATCTGCCCTTTCTGTCCAAAGTACTGGAACGAGTTGTCCTCAGGCAGCTCCAGTCATTTTTAGACAACAACAGTCTCTATGAGAAGTTTCAGACTGGTTTTAGAGCTCGTCACAGCACTGAAACCGCCTTACTGAGAGTTTTTAATGATTTGCTTTTAACTGTAGACTCTGGTTGTGCTGCTGTCCTAGTAACCTTAGACCTGACAGCAGCCTTCGACACTGTTGATCACAACATACTGTTATCCCGCCTAGAACACTGTGTCGGTTTGAAAGGTACTGTCTTAAAGTTTTTCCAGTCCTACCTGGATAACAGGAGTTTTTCTGTTCACCTCGGTGAACTGTCATCTCCCAGCACTGAAACCGTAACTTGTGGTGTACCTCAGGGGTCCATTCTAGGCCTCCTGTTGTTTACTCTGTATTTGCTTCCTCTGGGCGATGTGCTGTGCAAACATAATGTGTCCTTCCACACCTTTGCTGATGACATTCAGATCTACCTCCCTCTGAGGTTAGACTGTAAGGACTCTCTGCAGCCGTTATTCTCCTGTTTGTCTGACATTAAGACTTGGATGGCTCTTAACTTCTTACATCTAAATGAAAGTAAAACTGAAGTCATTGTGTTTGGGCTTCCTAAAGACCCCAACCTTTCCTTTGATTTTATGGGACCCCTAACTTCCAAATGTACTTCCTCCATTAAGAGCCTCGGTGTTACTTTTGACAGTGCTTTTAAATTTGATAAACAAATCAGCTCTGTAGTCAAGGGATCTTTTTATCATCTACGGATTTTAGCTAAAGTCAAGTCCTACCTGTCCAGGAACGATCTAGAAAGGGTGGTCCATGCTTTTATTACATCACGGCTGGACTACTGTAACTCCCTTTATGCTGGTTTAGATCGTTCCTGTCTGCATCGCCTCCAACTGGTGCAGAACGCTGCTGCTCGCATGCTGACCGGTTCCAAAAAGAGAGACCATATCACTCCGGTCCTCTGCTCTCTCCACTGGCTCCCAGTTGCTTTTAGGGTTGATTTTAAAATTTTACTGCTGGTTTTTAACGTTCTTAACGGTACTGCACCTCCTTACCTGGCAGAGCTTCTTAGCATTTACCGCCCCAGGAGATCTTTGAGGTCAGCAGACCTGATGCTTTTAGATGTTCCCAGGTACAGATTAAAGACTAGGGGAGAGGGGGCTTTTGCTGTGGCTGCACCCAGACTGTGGAACAGTTTACCTCCTCACATCAGATTCTCCACAAGCCTAGGAACTTTTAAAACTGCTTTTGAAACTCACCTCTTCTCATTGGCTTTTAGCAAGGTTTAACTTACTGTTTTAACTTATTATTTTATCAGTGAGGTGTTTTATGTACTTGTGTTTTATTGTATTTTATATTTGTATTTTATTGTACAGCACTTTGGTCAGCCTTGGTTGTTTTTAAATGTGCTTTATAAATAAACTTGACTTGACTTGACTATACTAAGACCGAATGGATCCCAAAAATAAAAATAAAGTATGAGAACCAGAAAAGATTACAGAAAAGATCCTATTAAGTAGAATTTGAAAGGAAAAACTACTATACTGGAAGTATGCTAGCTATATTTGCATTAAAATATTTAATAGAAAAATATTCCCTTGTGTTACTAAAATGATCAAGTCTAAACAAATGCACTGATATTAGGTTTCCCTGCTTCATGCCTACTCCTGGTAGGCAGTGCTGTGTAGCTCTCCATCATCTATAAAAGAAAAAAAAAAATCTGGAATGTCATTTGATAATGGGGAAAATATGTTTTATAGAGGAGCGAGCTCAAAAAACATATAAACAACTCACTGAAGTATGCAGAGTACCAGGTATTAGAGTCCAAAAAACAATTAGGTGAGCGACCATAAAAGGGTCTGCATGTTTAGCAAAAAGAAAAATGGTATTTTGATCTGTTTCAGAAATGCTTCATTGCACGCATTTCCTGACTCTCAAAGCTAATGAACGCTGTAAACTTTTACTCAAAAGAAAGGCCATCAAAGAAATGACAGAGTGGAAAGTTTGCTGTTCCTCACAGGTGCTGCTTTTATCAGGAATGTGCAAAGTAAATGGGTTTAATTCCTTTGTAAACTGCACAACATGAATCTGTCACTATCAACAACTAAACAACGAAATGTGTTAGAAAATGTTTTTTTAACAGTCAATGTGAGGTGGTGTGTGTTTAAGCAAATGATACTTTGATCTTAAAAGTCAGTCATGAGTCATGACCAACTTATCATCACAACTGACTGCACAGAGTCTTCCATCATGGTAACTGAGGCAGGCTATTAAAATGTCAAACTGCTGTTTTTTATTGACTGACCAACCTTTATTTATCCTACAGACACAAACTTAACCAGCTGCTGACAGACTGCCACTAAACACATTGTTAGCACACACTCAACACAGATACACACAGTTAGCGCTGGTTTGGGCATTGGGAGTTGGAGGGTGAAAATATTTTCTTCACTGTAGTAGTATTTCACTAACAGTCAGGCACCACAATGTGATGTAGTGAGTAAATGGGTGCTTTGCACATTTAGAATACTTAGATTCATAGTTATGTGAAAAATACACTCACCAGTAGAGATGTGAAATGATAAGAAATTAGCAATTAGCAGGTATCAGTTTGATTCCTTATTTATTCTCACTGGATCTGCTTTGAGAGTAAAGCAGCTAAGGAGCATATTAAAGACATTACATTCTGCAGTTAATTAATTGCATGCTGTGTGGTTAAATGTTTTCACATGTTTGGGGTAGTGCTGTCAGCGTTAATCTCGTTAAAATGATGTTAAAGCCATAACCGCATTAACGTGGCAAATCTCGTTAGCAAGTTAGCACGAATCGCCCCGTGCATGGGGCTGCACGGCGTCAACGCGTTAGCGCCATTTTAATGAGATTAGCACTGACAGCACTAGTTTGCAGTATTTCACCATATTATTGCGATCAGTGTTGGGGTCATCGCTCAAACAGTAATGACCCCAAGTAATGTATGACACATATTACACACTTTTCTTAAAAGTAATGCAGTATGTTACTTAGTTACTCAGAGGCAAAAGTAATTCATTATAATACTTGTTAAAATACTTTCGTGTTATCAGCCTAGATGCTTGCAAAGAGCCAAAGTTGTGTTAGTTGCATAATGCTGTTTTTTCTTTCCTGGATGCAGTTTCCACTTTAACATTGCACTTTTGTCATTCTGTGCAATAATAATAAAAGTAACATCCATATCCATGCTATAGACTGTGCCACTCTATCCCTCCTGCAACACGCACTGAAATCAGCTGTAGTAGCACAAGTGCAAGTGAAACTAATTGATAAGCAAGCAGACTAACATTTCCAAGGAATTGAAATACTGTTAACGGTTTCTGTAGGGAACCAGTTTTCAATTCTCATCCCTACTCTCCATTCACTTGGGAAAAACTACACCTACATGTAGACTGAAGTGCTCATAAATATTAAATTAGCCAATCACGAGGCAGGAAGGCATGTACAGTGTTGGTCAGATATTTGCATTCACCCTGTCAAAGGAAAATTGTTTTTATATAATGTGATCAGCTCCATGAAATGTGCTTTTTATTGATCACTAAGCAATCTACATGTCTACGTGACTTTTCACCTAATAACTTTTGTAATGAACTTATTCAGCTACTAACCGCTTCCTGTTTTCAGAGAACAGTTAGATGTAGAAAAGGGAAAAACCTGTTGCTCTGAGTGACGTTGTTATTTTTGTACACACACGCACGCACGCACGCACGCACGCACGCACACACAGAAAAGTATAAATAAAGAACGCAGACAGTGATGAGACGCAGGTCGCAGGTCGTGCGTCTATGACTGCCCTCACGAGTAAAAGACAACTGCAGTGTTTGTGTTTTCTAACTCAGGTGTCTTAGCTGAAGAACTATGGGGTGATTTAAAGAAATCCCCTGTCACACCCATCATGGGTATTGTTAAGGTTTTACTTTTTTTAATCTTTGGCTTAGGCTCCCAGAGGTCCTGCTTTCACAGTTGGGGTTTCATTCCACTGAGACGAACAGTCTAACCGCCAAACACCTCTATCTAATTTCTGTTCATCAAAAAATCATGTTCATTCTTTCTAATGATCTCTCCTTATTGAAATTGTTTTCTCAGTTCTGCAAAAGGATATTGTTTGTAGTGACTAGGTGTTTATTACTAACTGCATTTTTGTTGTGTCAGATGGCACGATTAAAATAGCATCATGGATTTCAAATAGCGTCATATTAAAGTTCCTGAGCAATCTAGTTTGTAGTTTCTAAAATACATGTTTTACTTTTTATTTCTGAATTTGAAAAACAAAAGGATCAACAACCAAATCACAGGAATCAGCATCAAACAAACTGATGGGAGTAGCTATTCTCCAAAATATTCTTTTTTTTCAACTAACATTTTAAGACACAAGCTATGTTCAATATCAGAATTAAACTTTTCATCAATTTTGATAGGATCCAAATCTCTCCAGCTGGCATACCAGAGGTGTGGACTCGAGTCACATGACTTGGACTCGAGTCAGACTCGAGTCATTAATTTTATGACTTTAGACTTGACTTGAAAAAATGTTCTAAGACTTGTGACTTGACTTGGACTTTTACACCAATGACCTGGGACTTGAATTGGACTTGAACCGGTTTACTTGAAAAGACTTGATATTTTACCCCAAATATAAAATTTAACATGCATATTATATAGAGATTGAAAATGTGACGTCATTCACGGGTAGAACCGCAAAGGATTCTGGGAACTCGTGGCAAGCGGTACTAGCGCACGCAGGCTTTCAATTAAAATCAGTTACACAGCGATAAAAAGAAACACAAAAATGTCAAGAAGCTGTTGTATCATTAACTGCAATAGCCGGTCGCATGACAGCCACGGGAAGCCGACGGGTAAAGAGATCGGTTGTTATCGGATTACGTCGTTGAAGAGAAATTGTTCAGCCATGTTTCCGAAGTAACAAAGAGGCGACGGATGGCCTGGATTGCAGCCATTCTAAGACCAAATATAACGTCCCAGAACCCTCCAGCTCACAGGTTAGTCTGCTCCAAGCATTTACACGAAGGTCAGTGTTTTTTAGTAGTTAATACGTCATTTTCATAACATAATTAGTGATATAGGTTACAAGCAAGTCTGGCACTGAACAGAAATTGTCGCGCTATGCTCCTTTATTTATTGTGCATAAATAGTGAATTGTCCTGACACAATATTGCGTTTCGCTTCTGTTATTATGGTACATTGACAAAAACATATACTTTTATTCACAGGATAAAACAGGTTTTTTGTATCACTAATTGCCCAGTACGATTACAGCATACAATATTGTTGTCACTGCTACATTTCTGTGATGGTACCAGAAATTATTTCCACTGCTAATTAATTACCGTTGAGCTCAAAGGTCCTATTAATAAACGGTTAACGAATGTGTATTTATGAAGACAATTTGTGAGACTGGTAAACTTATGATACGTACGATGGTCTTTCGTTCTACACGGTGCATTTCAAGGTCCTGTACCCATCCGTCGGTAAACTGTACCTGGGCTTGTTGCAGTGACCTGAAGTTACTAAACTTCATGAGTGTGTGCACTCACTCCAAGAACCGTATGATTATAAATATGCATATAAATATGCTACGATGAGATAGCTGACTTCATCTAACTAGCAAATGTTGTCCAGGCTACGTTGGTGATACAGTTTTTTTTAATGTGTATGATATTTTTGTCATGCGATTTTAAAGCTGGTCCTACAACCGCATCCAAGAATAACATGCAGCTTATCTCAGAATTGTCGGTGAAAATTATTCTTGGAGCTAGGTTTAATTGAGCTGCATTTTAAAGAGGTGCAATTTCACAATTTGTGTATATTTTCTAAGTTCACTATTTTGTCATGTGTTGAGAAAAACACAGATTTTAAAATTACATGGTCTAATATTTACATTTAGCATATAACTGCAACATTATTTTTTCGTTGTTTTTTTTTTAAAGACTCGAAAGGACTTGAAATTCAAAGTTTCAGACTTGTGACTTGACTCGGACTTTTACACCAGTGACTTGAGACTCGACTCTGACTTGCCTGACATTACTTGAGACTTGAGGATAAAGACTTGAGACTTACTTGAGACTTGCAAAACAATGACTTGGTCCCACCTCTGTGGCATACCATACAAAGATGGGCCTCCAAGTCCCCCGAACCTCGTAACCCCACATGCTCACCAAAAAAACAGAAAAAAAAAGAATGGGATTTCTGACTGTATGCATTGCGTGCATTGACTTGAGTTGGTCTGACCGGGGAAAAAAAGTGGCAAAAAAGAAGAAAACCAAGCCCTCTCTGTGATTGTAACCATTTCCCTCACAGCGGGTAGATGAATGAAACCACCAACAGAAGAGGAATTCTGAGGCAAGGTCACATGAAGTTCACTTGTAGGGGTGTATATGTGTGAAACCAATTGAAAATGTGTTTTTGTGGCTTTAATCCCTAATCAGATAAAGAGCTGCTGTGAAGGCTTGGAATGTGTCCACAAGTGGACACATTGTTTCGGATGTTCTTTGAAGCCGTTTCTCTGTAGAAGTTTGATGAAATTTTATTTCATCAGGAAGTAAATGGAGAAAAAAATAGGAGTACTATACCTCCGAATGGGTAAGGAGTGGCAGGATGGTTTAATCCATATAGGCAGATATCCCTTTTTTCTAAACCAAGCACAAAGAATTATCTAACTGTGATTACAAGCACGTTTACTCTTTAGCGGTAATGTACTTTGTGTAGTCATAGTGTCCTAGCATGCAGCGGCTGGGGCAAACCACTGACTGCTTGACGTCATTTGTGCCCGTGTGCTATACAGTCTAATCATTTGGCTCTGATGTTGTCCCCTTGCTTTATCTTAGCAACTCTAGCTTAGTATGATTTGTTAAGGTATACAATAAAGAAAACTATATTTGAATAACATTACGTCAAACATAATTGTACCAAAGTTGGAAGGATACGATTGTCTAAAATTTTTATTGCTGGAAAAAAGATTCAGGCATAGGAAATAGTTCAAGTTACTGTTTACGTTTGATATTTTTACAGATGAAATTGCTCAGATAAGTTACAGATAACACCAGCAGAGAATAAAGGCTTCTCAAACGTTCCTTACTCCTAGTTTTAGATACAAATTCTCATAATTTGAGTATTAAATAAAAGAGGGAAACACAGGCCATCTGATAATGGGAGGATGAGAAACTGAGACACAGGCTGGTCTTTGGAAAACACGAGTCCTGCAAAAGAGAAAGACAAGAACCCAAGGGGCTCTGCAAGGCCATGACCACAGGGTAAATATGCAACAGATGCTAAAATTGTATATCAAATTTATATTCTGCTTAGCATGCCATGGCAACAGGAGTTTATTTGCACATCGTATCTCCGACACACAACCGTTATCCTGAAGACCAACATCTTTGGTCAAACACAAATGAGGGTTAAATAGATGATAAATTGTTATAAAAAGACACATAAATAACACAGAGAGTTTTTTTTGACACAGAACTGCTAAAATAGCTTAACGTATCTTCATGAGCTTTTGTTTATTTTTTTCACCAGCATCAGATTAGCACCCGAAAATACTGTATATCTGTTCTGGGTACTTCCCACCCTCTTTTTTTTCCCTATCAGGAGCTCCAAGGAAGGTTTGAACACTAAGGTCATTTTCTGTGGAGATATGAGAGGCATGCGGCAGCGATAAAAACCTCCACATGGTGGACTGTTGTTGCTGTTCTACATTTTTCACAGACTTTTGAGCACCAAGAAGTAAACTTGGGTCAGTGCTACGCATCTGCTGGAATGAGCTGTCAGATGTTTCTGTGCATCTAAACACTTTGCTCGTATGGGTTGTATTTTTTATGTAACCGGCCAGTTACATTCAGATAAATTGGTCCAACATTGAAAACTACATAAAATAAAGAAACTGCTTTTGGCTGCTCCCTTATTCATCAGGGCTCACCACAACAGGTAGATCCACATGTTTTATCTGGCAGATTTTTTACACCAGATGGCCGTCCTGAAGCAACCCCAAAGGGTTTTGTGTCTTCTCCCAGGATTAAACTAGGGATCATTCACTTTATTAGGTGACTGTGTAAACTACTACACCATGGAGCTACTGTTTTGAAATATACATTATTATTTTAAAATGGGAACTGTCTTGATTTGCATTTTGTTTCATGGACTTTTTGATTTTATTTATTTAGTCTGGGTTTTTTTTTCACATCTTCCTCTCTGTTTGGAACTAGCACTCCCGCTAAAGCCACCTGCTTACTGCCTGAACCATCAACCTACCTGGACCCTACTCACCTGTTTCCACTCTGCTAAACATTCCCCCCCGCATTTGTTAAATTTTCTGTGTGCTTCTCATGTCTGTCCAACATGATGCTGCATTGGTTCCACACAAAGCTTTGCAGATGTAAGTCTACTTTTTCTAACTGTCAGCTGCCTCTCAAAGGCAGTATCATAAATATGGGTTGAACTTTGTCCAGGACCCAGGTCAGATTGACTTCTTTTCAAATATTTATCTATTGCTATTACATGTTGCTATTACTGCCCTCTTGTGGAAGAGAATATAATTGTTCTGCTTGTTACTCACACTGGTCGCTTGGAGTACTAAATAGGTGAAACCAGATAATCTTCGATGGCGCACCTATGTGCCGTGGCACAGTGGTTGGGAAACAATGGGTTACACAATATGGTAAAAAACACTTCTCAATAATGCCCTGCTGTTTTACAAAAAAAATGCAAGCAAATATTTATCATTTTAATAAAAAAAAACTCAACACAACACAACCAGGTAGGTCTCATCGTGTGTTGCTCATTTTTGTGAGCCTTTGGACAGTCAACTGTTTTTTGTCCTACCTGCCAGGATGACACAGTGGTTTAGTTGTTGGCAGTGGTTTACATCTGCTATCTGAGGACTAGTCTTTCACTTTTTTTGGTATGTCTTGAGCACATTTAATCAAGGTTGCAAATTACATAGTTTTAAGGGGTTAAATGAAACTGTTTACATAGGAGTCTAAATCCAATCATCATAACTGCGATAACCTGTAGTGTTATGATAATGGCAAACATATCACACAATAACTACAAACGCACCAAAACTAGAATATTTGCCTGTTAAGGCACTGGAGGGTAGATAACAGCGCCTACTGAAATTCACTACTAGTACCTGCCTACCAAACTGGAAACCAGCGTATCAGTCACCTATTCATTATTCAAAGGGACCAATAAAAACATGTTGTTTTCTAATTAAAAATATATGGAACAAATTAGATTCTTGGTGCGATGACTCAGTTTGTGCTCAATGGCAAGCCGAGCTCCCATGGAGTCTCCCGATCCTGATTCCTCTTGTGTCGGCAAAACAAGCTTGACTCAGTCATCTCAGCAGGAAATAAAGGGGCATCACGCAACAGTCTCCACACAGGTTTCATGACAAGAGCAAGAGAGGAACAAAGTAACTGCATGCTGTTCAGAGGTCGGAAGAAACAAACAAGCTTGATGTAATCATTTTAGCAGCAGGATTGCTGCAGATTTTCCTTTGCTTAAGGGTACACAGGCTCAACAGTTGCAGCTGCTACAGAGATTCAACCATCATGCATGAATACCCAACCTGAAATTCTACAGAAATTATTAGGTTTTATAGTTTTACGGCATTATTGCACATAATATAAAATTCAATTAGAATCCTTTTTTTCGTCATGACACCACCTCTAATGAGGTGAACCATGCTTTTGCTTTTTGCTTTTGCTGTTTTTTAGCTAGCGGTTAAAGAGTATGAGAGTGAGCAGAGAAACATGCAGGGCCAGATGTGTACTTCCATATTCGTGGTTAGCGTTTTAACCTCTGGGTCACGAAGAGACTACCTGTTACTCTATGTAAACAGCTGTCCGCTTAACGTGGTTTCAGGCTCTTCAAAGGCAAGACATGAAAAGAAAGCCAGAAATGTTTTATGCTGAAGACAAACTAAAAGAAGATGGTATCCATGCGTTGTAGGATTTCTCTATGACTCCACGGAGCTTCTTCACAGAGATGGTGGTTTCAGGTCTCTTTTGAACAACTGATATCATGTAGCTTTTATACGATACACAATCAAACTTTGACTTTTTAGGACAAGAGGTTTTACCTGTGAGTGTTCAGTGCTGGAACCACGCCTGTAAAAAGCATATTGAGAAGACACAGATGATCACAGGTGCATCAAATGTGACTGGATAGCTGAATTGAATAGCTGTTGTAAATCTGCTTGAGTCAACTCCTTTAAGCACACGGTTTAAAACATGCATTCTGATCCACGAATCACTGACTTCTCTTTGTCTCCTCCTCCTCAGTTGTTTTCTTGATTTTACTTCTGGGCCATCTGGGTCAGGTCTCTCTGCCCATTTTTGCCTCCTTTTCTCTTTCTTTGTACCCTTTTGTTTTCCTTTTCACATGTTATATCTTGTTTATTTCTCTCTATTTTTGATCTACTATGTGATTTCTTGTGCTGCTTTTCTCTTTTCTTTGACATATTTATCTAAATAAGCCATGGGATATACAGTATTCCTGTGTGGAGGAGTTTTCGGTATTTGACCGGGTTGTTTTCCGGGTGACTCACTTGTCCACATGGGGGGTCAGAGAGGAGGAGGATTGGGTTAAGCAAAATTCGAAAAGTGGATGGATCTTTTGAATTCAGTGAAGAAGGGGTAAATCACGTTATGCTTAAGTTTTCAACTTAAAGTTTGCTATTATTGGATATGAGAGCAAAGCTATTCCTGATGTGGAAACTGAACTTGATAACCTTAAAAACTTAAAGGCAGTTTTGCCATATGGTGATTTGGTGGTTTGACAGCTGAAGCTATTTGTGGTTTCTTACATAAGTAGAGCAGTGACAAGTGATAATATTGTTGACTCAACCCAAAGAATACTTTATCAAAAGAGACCATCAACAATGCCCTATCACAGTGATTGTTTAAATGGTGCTAAGTTTACATTTATCTTTGATATTATTTCATTTTTATTTCAACCACCTATTTTTTTTTCATTGGAAATCACGATAATGCTCAGACTGAGTCTGTTTTTAGAGAAACCTTTCGATATTTTACATTAATATTGTACGTTCTACATTCACTATGATTTAGTTATAGTGACTAAACTGCTTCATTGAGTTTTAAGTGGACAGGTCTTTTACACTTTAATTGTTACATTTGAAGGTCCGACAAAAAACAGTGCCGAGTCATTCTGTAAGTAGTTTAAATGTGGGGTATAACTGAGTGTTTACAACCTGCATATGAACTCTATTTTCATGATGTTGTCTTTCAAAGTATTATTAAGAACTGAGAAATTTGCCAATCTATGGATAGTAAATGGATATTTCTTTATTAGTAATACTTCATAAATGAATCATGAAGAAACAGGACAGAAAACACCCACACACAAACATGCACTCACACACATACACCCACACACATGCACTCGCACACATAGACACACATGCGATATTACTGGTTTTAAGGGCTCTCATAAAAGAAGCAGATTGGAAACAGGATCAACAGTGAGATGAAGAGAGACAGCTGGAGACCTAGGTTAACTACTGGGCAACAAGGTGGTGATAACACACACATCATATTCATGATTACGCACAGAGGCATGCACTCAAACCCATGCACGCTCAAGTGTATATAAAAAGGATCCAGATGTTTTTGCAGGCGAGAAAGGTTTTCCATAAAAACATGTACATTCGTGTCTCAGTGTTTAGTATTTGTGAATTTAGGTGTTTGTGTATGAATGTGTGGCAGTGAGTTTAGTTCATTTTAAAAAAACAAAAACAAAAAAAAAAACTGTGTCTGTTGTTTCCAGTTTGGAAACCACAATCCAACATTTGTATTAGAGAACATTTAGTAAATGAAAAGCTCAAGTATCTCTATCTAGTGCCACAAAGGGAGGAAAACATTCTTCTCAAATGCCTTGGTAACTCATGCACTGGAAACTTTTTCCACTGTTTCAGGAATCTTTTTGTTTACAATAATTTCCGAGCAAAATGAAATTTTCTTTGTAGTATAATCAGTGAGGGTGAGCATAGACAGACATGAATGTAAACAAACACACTGCACTATGCTGAGGAGTCTCTACAGCACATATCCCTGCACTCCATACACTGCACAGCCACAGGGGGGGTGCTATTTTGTTTAATATTAGAGTCCCACTAACACCATGCTTCATTAAAGATAGATTTAAACCCATACTGTCAAACACACTGTCCCTTAGCATAATGAGGGGATTACTTTTAGCCACTGTGAAAACTGCAACATGTTTCTGTCAACTCTGCTTTATTTAAAGATACACAGCAAAGGTAACACTTGCAAGTTTCTATAAACGTCCAGTTTCATATGGAAATGGTGAATTAGCTGCTACTTGGGAAATGAACATAAATCCATTAAAAATATATTATATCATGTATAAAATGTCAACAAAAAGCTATGTGTACTCATGGGTAAACACACTGCAAAGGTTCTTTATATGTGTTGCTTCTAACCTCCTTTCATCTGACACAACCTCCAGGTCAGATGGATACAAGTACCCCTTCATCCACGTCACCTCTCATGTTTAATGTTTATCATTTGAGGTCTTTTAAACACAAGCGTGCTGCACAAAAACGCTGCTGTGCAAACATAGATTTTAAATTAATCTTTCATGTAGCCAGCTGGTCAGTGCATAGTGTACTGTTGAACAATTTGCTATTACTGCAAGCTCCTTTTAACCCCTACCTATTAGTTTTTGATGTACATGTGCAAACAGTAACTATAAAAGAAAAATTTAGTATTTTTAGCAGCCACTAAATTTTTATATTCATTACTTAATGATAATGCTGTGAAGTTAAAAAAAAAAACCACATTTGCAAAAGACAAGCAAGGGTGTGAAGGAGTGATTGTGTGTTAAGTAAAACATTGTTAAAATGTGTATTGCACCATCAATATTTAACAGGTGTCACATAAACCTCTATTACTGACCACTTACTACTTACCAGTAATCCAGGAGTATAATTAAAACCAAGCAGGTGAACATTTTTCAAAATGATGCTTAACTCGTTTTCAGAATTGCAGAGATGAAGAAAGGCTGAGTGCGTGTGCTGCCATCTGCTGGTCCATACGAAAAGGTGCATTTTCATTCTTACACCTACAGCAACCCAGCTCACCATACCACACTACTAAAACTTTTCCCTCATTAAAATTTAACATATAAACATGTATAACTTAAAAAAAAAAATTACAAATAAACTTGTAAAAGTTGCTCTTGACATAATGGCATAATTGTCTGTAGCATCTAAACTGAGCCTTAACCTTTAAACGATATACTTAACAACACAACAAACTCTGGATTTACTTCTAAAGTGAAGGCTAACCTCTTAAACATTCTTCGAAGAACATAACAGTTATAACAATAATAAAACATGCATAATATAACATCAATTTAGTTTACCACACTTTAGCAAACGTTTACTGTTTCTGCATTTTAACTGATCATAAATACATTTGCTTTCTCTATGTCAAGAGCAGCAGACAAATAAAACAACAACAAAGACTAAAAGAAAACTAAAATGTAAGTTTATTGGAGATCAGTGTCCAGAAGATGGCACTGTTGTCTGTATTTTGTTTTTCTCCAGCATGGAGTTTCATGTTATTTTCCCACAGCACTTGTCATTAGCCAAAACTACTTAACCTTGACCTTTAATTTTATGAATTTATGCCAGTCACATAAACACGTATCATTATATTGAGCATCAGCACAAATACCAGCACAAAACCCTCCATATGTGCTGATGATGTGAAATCTTTGGTCTGTTGATTTAGTGACAGAAGATTCCCTGCAGTATAAATGATACAAGGTAGAATGATACAAGATGAAAGATGCAGTGCGCAGAAACCCATATGGAAAAGATATATATCTTATAAAGTTTGTATCTGTCTTGTGTGAAACTTGTATGAAAAGCATACAAGAGTGAAAACAGGTATAAGATCCCTTGAAAAATTCTATAAATGAAACTTGTATGTTTTGGATACTTACTAAAACAATATATGAAAGTAATGAGAAAGTGGCCACT
>NC_135171.1:30640423-30665423 GCF_041146795.1 Maylandia zebra | reverse complement strand
CTGGGTGTTACCTTAAGACAAAAACTGTAATACTGTGTGCAGAGTGCGAACAAAAACTTGTGTGTGTGTGTGTGTTGTCTGAGAATAAGGAATCGATTCATTTCAGCAGATGAATTTAAAAGATACCAGAAATCTTAAAAATGAACCAAATGATTACATGTAATGTGAAAATGTTGCCGAATGTAATGGACTAACAAAGAATTACCCCAAATCTGCAAATCTCAGAAACCATTAGCTTCTGTAGTTCATTGCTTTATTTTTTAAAGCGCATGTAAAGTCAATTTTAACTGTAATGTTAACAGTCTGTTAGTAAAGTAGACAGTGCAGCATCAAATAACAAACAACCCACCAATTATTTTTGAAAAAAATTGAATATCAAGCCAGTGATAAGCCAGATATTTTCTGAGATGATGTAGAGGGAAAAAGCACATACTGCATAAAACCAGAATGAATACTGGAATGTGCTAATAATAGCAACTGAAACTATAGCAATAATATGCCATCAAGAAAAAAATAGCATCCAGTTGTCACCACTTGTATAATGTCCCGATGCCTTAAACTAGGTGTTTCCACAAAGTGTTGACATGAATATGATTTGTTCGTTTCTCAAAATTTTTGATCTCATTTTGTAATAAAAATCCCGACTGCTGCACATGAAACACTGAACTTTGTGACTGTGGTTTTCATTATACCAACATACAGATTTGATGAAGGCCACAGAAAACAACTGCCAGGATTTAGTGAAAGTGTCAGACCAGCTGAGAGAAGTGGGGAAAAAAAATATTTTTGAGATTGTTTTTATGACAGATAAACAGTCCTGTCCAAAAGGGCGACAAAATTGTTTTGCACCAACAAGGACAAAGACAGACGAATGAACAGGGAGGCCCAGAGGAGAAAAAGAGAAAGAAACAGACACAAGGACAACAAGAAAGAGATGTACTGTGAAGAGGGGAGCAGAATGAGACAGGCGCCATGAAATTACTTAAAAGGAAGGCTGTATTTGCCCTGCTTACACCATGAGGGACTTGATTTTAAAGTTCAAACGTAGATGTTATGAAAACATGAAATAAGCGTTTGGCTTTCAGCGGGTGAGGCTGGTTTGTCACAAAAAGACAATTAAAAAAAGAGGCATGTGTTTTCATCTGACACGTAAGATGTTGTTGCCGGTTTCGAGGTAACTGTGGACTTTAGATCACTGTCATTGAAACTAGTGCTGAACAGCTAATAGAAAAATGATGAAGCAAACTCACTGAACAAAATATGATCACAATATTGCCTGAAATAAAATGCGTAACTGAACCCGATGGATATATTCTGAAGCATCGAGAATATAATTGTGGCATAACTTTAAGGCTTTTTACTGTTTTTAAGCAATTAAAGCCAACAAACAAGATATATTCTTGTATTAATATTAAAAAATAGACACCTCATAGCCATATAGTATGTGTCATGACTGGCTACTGACATGAGGAGTAAAGGATGAAAATCAGAAGTAGCTCTACTGACTGGCTTTTTCCATAAAGCATTTTCATTAAAGCATTAAAAACACACACAGGTGAAAGTGAAACACTAATTACCCACTGTGTTCTACTTAGTGTGCCTCAGTGAGCCGGCATCATGCATTATGCACCCTGGTTCGCTGGACTGGGACCATCATTAAGGCTACGTGCTCCACCTGTGCTTTTCCTATTATGGCAGATCCCAATGAACTAGGGCTGCCACGATTAGTCGACTAGTCACGATTACGTCAACTATCAAAATCGTAGACGACTGATAGTCTGACTAATAGTCGACGCGTCGTTTGCAGCTTTGTAAGATCCCAAAAGACACAGGAATAAGTAGTAGGATTTAAGAGTGTAATAACGGACTGAAACAGAAGATGGCAGCACTGCATGTACAAGGATGCCAGGTGCCGTTAAACCCCGAAGAAGAAGGAGCTGTGTCCCAGAATTCATAGCGCAGCCCAGCTCAGTTTCCAACAATGGCGGCAGCTAGTTTGTTTTAATATTTCTCTTATTACTGTTTCTGGGTCACAAAATAAACGTTTAACATATTTTCAGGCGAGAATGTAGCTGTGTAAACCTCAAATATCTGCTCAGTTTATCAAGACACCACATATTTTCAAAAGCGCTCCGACGTTTTCGGAGACGTCTGTTACCCACTAGCTCGATAGCTAGCCGGGGTTCAAGGCTCACTAGAGCCTGTGAGAACACCGGGCAAACCATTTTCAAACCCACTGCCGTCTTTCACTGCTCAGGTTAAACATGATATATAAGTCACTTAAATAACTTAAAAATGTTATTGTTTGGCTTTTTTCAGTATTTTATTTATTCCTGAGTAAATCGGTTTGGCTGAGATTAAAGTTATAGTTTTTACACAGCTGAATAAACGTCCAGCAGACAACTGATTATTAGAAGTGTGAGATGCTCGAGAATATACTTCAATGTCCTGTTATATTTTAGATAGCAATGAGCAGACAGGTGAGTTTATTAAGCTTCACTGAAACAATCTGCAAATTTCATTAAAATGTAATAAACTCTCATCTTGTCTTTATTTTTAGTTAGCACATACCTTAAACACTTAAAGCTGTAAGCTAATGATAGTTATATAAGAGCAGATGCTGCTGGTGCAATAAGCTGTAGTTTTACTTCCAATGGATGATGATCTGATTAGTCGACTAATCGCAAAAATAATCGGTGACTAGTCGACTATCAAAATAATCGTTTGTGGCAGCCCTACAATAAAATCAATGGAAAAAAAACTTATCCAAGCATCCATCTGCATATGTTGTATTAAGATACACGTCTGATGTTTTGTACTATATTTTGGACTTTGGAATAAAAATCATTATTTTAATAGAAAAATAATTTGATCTGCACTGTAAAACATCAACCAGCGTGGTGAGTTACTCTGTAATAGAGGAAATTATTCCTCATGTTCATTCCTCACAAGTACACATACTGGTTCCAGCTCTTAGACTGTGAAGACAATAGTCACAGTCCTCAGTACAAATGAGTAAGCAGTGCAAAGGCATAATAAGCCACATTAGCATGTGCAGTGTAACAATCATACAGCTTTGTCATTTAATTTTATTTGTCTTGAGAATGAGGCTTTTTAGCCTTCGTACCTGACAAGTTTGTCTTGCAAATTGCTTGTGTTTTTTTTAAATAGCACAATTCTTTATTGTTAAGCTGCTAAAAAATATGGGTAGGTGTGAGAAGAGCCTTTGTTCAAAAGGTGTACGCATTGGAAAGTGACTTTTGAAAGCCAGAAATCTCAGCACCTGGCTAAGTAATTGCAGAGTAATTGCTATTAATCAAGAACCTCATCAACCCCCTGTAGATGTAGTATGGTAATTCTGTTTAATGTGCCAATTAAAATCATAATTAATGTACATTTAACAGTGACACCACTGCAATGTTGAAATGTTGAAAAGAGAAAACGAAGCAACACCGAAGAAGGCAGCGTAAGTGAGCATTAACTAAAAAACGGCACAATGTAGAGATGGAGCGAATCACGGAGTGAAGCCAGAGGAAGTTAGCCAGTCTGTGACATGTGCAGTAAATGGAGCAACTTCTTAAGCCCTCCGGGCCAGTTTACAAACGGTGGGTCTCCCTGCTTTGTGCGCTCCGTTACACAAAAACAGGGTGAGTGGTCGTGCACAGCCGGTGTCAGCTTTGTTTTACCCAGGCGCTGTGTGGAAACAAATTAAAAGTTAAGTTAATTAACTACTTGAGTAAGTAGAACAGGCAGGATGGAGCCAAATCAATTAGCTATTGGCAGGAGAGACAGAACTGGGGGGTACTAGAGAGGGGCCTCTACCAGCCAGAGCCAAAACACATACACATTAAGCACGCGCTGAATGACTACACATACTTCACAAAACACAAAATTCACACACGAAGCACAAGAATGCAAAGTCGGCACACACAATAGTTAGAATATGCCTGTGAATGCCGATAAATACAGAATACGAAAGTGTGAAAAATGCAAAGAAACTCGACGTATGTTGAGGCAAGATGTTGAAAAATCTGCAAATGACAAATATGAAAAATAACTTTTTTGTCTGTGATCTGTTTTTGGACAAATAGTTGCTTACAGAAGGTTAGACCTGGCAAAGAGAATAAGACAGATGACACTGAAGAAAAAGAAACAGCAGTGAGAGAACAGATTTTCACACAGACGTGTGGCAGGAGAAAAAAATGTTTCCAAGAAAACCAAAATAGTTTGGACTTTCTTTTGGGAAAATCTTGTCTGTGTGATGCTTCACAGTGTATCAAACCCTACTTTAGTTGGATGCCACATGATATTTTACTTTTTCATTTTAGTGAAGACAGCAGGGACACGTTAACACAATATGAATCACAGGAAGGCACGTCCACACGTACTTGGACTGAGAATACTGCAGGGAGGTGAAGATCTTAACAGAACAACAGTTTGTATTCTTGACTCAATGTGTCTTGAAAACAGGTAATGACACAGACACAGACACGCACAGATGGTAGTACTTGGAAGTAATTTTCACCACATGTATAATTTAATGAGTATATGCTGATACTTTCACTGCCTATACATTGAAAAATGCCAAATTTCTAGTGTTCTGCTTTAAACCTACTGTATGCATTTTCTGTCTGTCAGCTTGCCCCGTGGAGCTGTAGGCATTGCTTTCAGATGAACACTGTATTAAAAGATGTCACCAAATTATATTTTGTGACAGGTAAGAATTAGAGCTAATGACAGGGGAGTCGGTGGCTACTGCTGCAAATTTTTACTTTCCTCTCCTTGGCTTAAAAGGACTGAAATCTTACATGTAAAAATGAAGGGGAACCACAAAATTAAACTGTCCACTCACTGATATCCTTGCCTGGTTAAACATACTATAGTCAAAGCTGTGGTGCTATGGGGAGAGAAACACTCCTTCTTTCTGAGAAGACTGAGAAAGGCCCGGCTTCCACCACCGATCCTGACCACCTTCTATAGAGGAACTATTGAGAGCATCCTGAGCGGCTGCATCACTGTCTGGTTTGGGAGCTGTGCCATATCAGACCGCAAGACCCTACAGCGGATAGTGGGAACAGCAGAGAAGATCATCGGGGTCTCTCTACCCTCTATTGAGGACATCTACACCACACGCTGCATTCGCAAAGCCACCAGCATTGTGGCTGATCGGACACACCCCTCTCACACACTCTTTACACTCCTGCCATCTGGAAAAAGGTACCGAAGCATTCGGGCACGCACATCCAGACTGTGCAACAGCTTTTTTCCACAAGCCATCCGTCTCCTCAGCAAAAAGGGACTGACTGATAAACACGCACACACACACATACACTAACATTATCACTCAGCTTAACTCAAATACCTCAAAACATTGAGACTGGACTGACTAACCAACACAAGCGCAAACACACTGACCTACACCACCAAACCATCGCACACACCAACCTGTAAATGCTCTTTTGCACAATATTATTACTAGATATATTATATATTATTATTTTTTTTGCACTAACTTGTCTTGTAGCACCTTGGTTCCTGGAGGAACGTTGTTTCGCCTCACTGTGTATTTTTAAACTGTATATGGTTGAAGTGACAATAAAGTTGAACTTGAACTTGAACTTGAACACTGCAACTGCTGGTGTTAAACCTCAAGGAACAAAGACCAGAAACCACAGTTTTCCCTTTCTTCCAATTGAATGTCATAGAGAAGGGAAGTGAGGAGTGAATGCTGTTTTGCTTTCATGGAAACCCTAACGATTCCAAACATAGGGCAGACGAAACCAAAATAAGGGTACAAAGCAAAGGCAGGTGCTGGAAAAAGATCTAATAGGCAAAAAAAGAAAATAATCTACAAAATGGCAAAGGGCAGAAAGCTTGTATCAGTATCAGGTGATAAGTACCCTCCATAGATTTCCAAGGATTAGTTCCAGATGAGTTGGACAGGTGAGAGGATGACAGCTCCACCCAGGGGCAGAAACAGGGGGAAATGGAACTCTGTAGAAAATTACCAGCTGCTCACCTGGACCATGATACTGATAAACGGTAGTTTTTTCCAACAGTCTCACAAATTAAATTAAAACACAAGTAAACTGTATTTTTAAAGCTTTACACTAAATTGGCCAAGATACTGTGGATCTCCATTCTTTTCTTTCTTCCCAACAAATTATTCAATGAACTCTCACATATCTCAGTAATGAGGCTTACATTGGTGTTAGTTCTGTATTTTGATTTTTATGTAGGAATGGCACAAAACAAATGAAAAAGGCTTAATCTTAAGTGGCAGTACTTTTTCACCCTTTCAGTTCCTTAACCTACATAACAGACAATCGAGATGTGTTTTTGTCTTGGATTTGATTATTATTAAAGAGAACCTTCACAGACATTATTATTAAAGCAAACCCACCTGTGAGTTTGAACTTACGCTACAATTCAGAAAGAAATTTTAGTTTCCTCTTTTCCAGTGTTGACAGGTCAAAAATTACAATCCCTTTCATCATGTGTTTTAGAAGGGGCTTTATCAAGAATTTCATAAATTTTGTAGATTGAGCCTGCAGACTATGTTAGAACACTTGTAGAAATTTCTCTAGGTCTGTCAAAGGACAACCTGCCTTTTTCAGGCAAATGCTAGCTCGTGGGCTAATATGCTCATTGTGAAAAATGTCTTCACAAAACTAACAGAATTCCAGTCTCTTTTTCAAGCTCCTTAGACTATTAGGACTGGATGACTGAACCTGCACAGAACGTACGCGTAATTAAAAAGAAAAAAAAAAAACAAGATTCAGTGCATGATTATAAAACCCTTTTTTTTAATGTCCATTGCAGGCTGTTATAGAAATGTTGGCTTCTACAAATCTCATTTCTGGAAAAGTTGTTTGCTGAAAAAGGTAGATGGTTTAGTGAGATGCTGAAAAAGTAGCTCACATACACACAAGATCATACTCATTCCTGTGTGTGTGTGTGTGTGTGTGTGTGTGTTTGGGTGTATAACTAATATTCTTTTTAGTTATGACATCTTTAAGAAGGGGGACCGGAGGGTGTGTTCCAACTACAGGGGGATCACACTCCTCAGCCTCCCTGGGAAAGTCTATGCCAGGGTGCTGGAAAGGAGAGTTCGTCCGCTAGTCGAACCTCGGATACAGGAGGAACAATGCCGTTTTCGTCCTGGTCGCGGAACACTGGACCAGTTCTTTATCCTCTCGAGGATACTTGAGGGTGCATGGGAGTTTGCCCAACCAGTCTACATGTGTTTTGTGGACTTGGAGAAGGCATTCGACCGTGTCCCTCGGGGTGTCCTGTGGGAGGTGTTGCGGGAGTATGGGGTGTCTGGCCCATTGCTACGGGCCATTCGATCCCTATACAACCGTTGCAAGAGCTTGGTTCGCATTGCCGGCAATAAGTCGGACTCGTTCCCGGTGGGTGATGGGCTCCGCCAGGGCTGCCCTTTGTCTCCGGTTCTGTTCATAATTTTTATGGACAGGATTTCTAGGCACAGCCAAGTGGCGGAGGGCTTTCGCTTTGGTGGCCTCAGAATCTCATCTCTGATTTTTGCGGATGATGTGGTTCTGTTGGCTTCAGCACCTCCAAATCTGAGGCCATGGTTCTCAGCCGGAAAAGGGTGGAGTGCCCACTTCGGGTCGGGGATGAGTTCCTGCCCCAAGTGGAGGAGTTCAAGTATCTCGGGGTCTTGTTCGCGAGTGATGGGAGAAGGGAGCCGGAGATCGACAGACGGATTGGGGCTGCAGCTGCAGTAATGCAGACGCTGCACCGGTCCGTCGTGGTGAAGAGGGAGCTGAGTGTAAAAGCGAAGCTCTCAATTTACCGGTCGATCTATGTCCCTACCCTCACCTATGGCCATGAGCTGTGGGTAGTGACCGAAAGAACGAGATCGCGGATACAAGCGGCAGAAATGAGCTTCCTCCGAAGGGTGGCTGGCCTCTCCCTTAGAGATAGGGTGAGAAATTCGGCCATCCGGGAGGGGCTCAGAGTAGAGCAGCTGCTGCTCCACATCGAAAGGAGCCAGCTTAGGTGGTTCGGGCATCTGACAAGGATGCCCCCTGGGCGCCTCCTGGGTGAGGTGTTCCAGGCATGTCCCACCGGGAGGAGGCCCCGGGGCAGACCCAGGACACGCTGGAGAGATTATATCTCTCGGCTGGCCTGGGAACGCCTTGGTATTCCCCCGGATAAGCTGGAGGAGGTGGCTGGGGAGAGAGAGGTCTGGGCCTCTTTGCTTAGGCTGCTGCCCCCGCGACCCGGCCTCGGATAAAGCGGATGAAGATGGATGGATGGATGGATGGGTTATGACATCCATTAATTTGAAACTTCTATGCCTTTTTCAAAAATGACATTTATCTACATGAAATTTGTGTCCCAAGATTACTTATATTATGATTTGATGCTATATGAACATACTTGAACTGAATTATTAGTCACACTCTCCATTGCTTGTCAGTCCTTTATTAGCAAGTAATCTAATTCTACTGTATGCGTCCATCCATTTATTTTCTTATGCTTAACAAATTCTGGTTTGGGGAGGAGGTGGGGGTGGAGCCTTTCCCTGCAAGAAGCGGGGTACAACCTGGACAGGTCACCAGTCTGATGCATGGCTAATGCAGATACAATTATTCACACCTGCAGCCAATTTAGAATCACCATTTATTCCTACTTGAATGTCTTTGGATTGGGGGAGGAGTCTGGAATAGTTGGAGAAAACCTATGCCGACCCAGGAAGAACGCGCAAACTTGATTTGAACCCAGGACCTTCTTGATGTGAGGCACCAGCGCTAACCACTGGCTAACTATGCTGCACTGTGTGTTATGGGCTCTGAGGTTGGCTTACAAAAAGCTACTTATTGAAAATAAACAAACAAACAAACCAATCCCATCTCTGCCTGTGGAACATTTTGTCAGTGTGATGTGTGGAAAACCACTCAAGGTCATGTGTCTACTTTGTTAGTTCATGATGCTTTGCTAACTGAATTCACCAGTTAATGAAAGTACCCATGCTGTTTGTAATTGCACACAGTCCATTCTTCAAATTGAAGACAGAAGATGGAGCACATGTATTATTCTTGCTGATGTATGATGATTGCAGGTATTTAATCAACTGAATCAGAAAGACCTGCAGCTGCGAATGACATCACTAATATCAATCATGCTTTAATATATTCTGTCATCTGTCTTCTATTAAGTTTTGATGTGCATACAAATCTCTTATGTAAATCTGTAGTCAGTATCCATTAAATTACTCCCAAAGTTATAAGCATTGTTTCATAAAAACTGTGCAATTACGTATGTTTTTCAAACTGCTATATACATGTATGCTTTGTATGTATGCCTTTGCAAGATGACATAATTAAGTACCAGTAATTGGTATGCCATTTTTATTGCTGCTTTACACCATGGACAGTATTTCCACAGATAATTTTATAAAATATTCCTATTTATAAACTATTCCTAGAAGATCCCCAAGACTTCATGCAGAGGGAGAGTTTACAGATTTTTAGACACATCTTTAGTCCTTGATTTTTTTTTAAATTTTATTTTAGTTTGCTGCAAGCAAGTTTACTAAAATATTATTCTGTAAACCTTAAACTAAGTACTGTTATATGATATTATATTATTTGGTCAACATCAAATTTGAATGTAGTCTAAGCCTGCACTTAAAGTCTTTTTAAATGTATTCTTTACTTGCTGTCACACCTGTGAACACCACTGGGGCTGCAGTTGAAATAATATAAACAAAAAATATCACATTCAAGAGTTAATTTAGAGGAATAACAATTAAAATCCATCAGACTCTCCAGTGTTTTAATGACAGAGCTATGACATTGATAAGTCTGTTAAATTACAGTTAAGACATTTACTAGCTTTCTCCTTTATTAATATATCTATTAATATGTTAGCTTTTTCCAATCTTACTGATTAATCTTAAAGCCCTTAAAGCACACATATATCCATGCACCACTTTTAATACTATACTAGTGTACGGCACTTTTCCTGTTACAGACATCCAAGCCACTGTGTGACTTTCAGCATTTATTATGTGTTTAGCCTCTTCATAGTTTTAATATTGTAATTTTCTCTCTTTGAAGTGAGTTAACCTCACCTACTCTTCATAATGCGTTGAATTTCTACTTAGAAAAATGTTCAAAGGGAAAGATGACTGAAAAAAGAATCAATTTTTCAGTGGGCAGGTAATAGAAACACCATCTTGGGAAATTGGATCCAGTGGCATTTTTCCTCTGTGGATTAAAAGTTTGAGGTAAAGTACAGGTGAGGAATTGCATCTCTGGATGGTTCCAGAAATCTTTCCCTTTACATGATAACGCCATGTAGAAGCTTTTTATTATTTCTACATTTGATGTACTGCATATAAACTGATGTTTTTGTGTGACAAACATGGTGATCAGTGATCCTGTAGACTTGATTGTGTGTTCTCGTTGACTGCCTCAAAGTCAATCTTTTGTCAGTGCTTTTTCTCTGTTTTGACATATTTTGTCAATAAATGTTAATAAATCTATTAAAAATATTTTTTGTGACAGCTGTAGCTTTTTGTAACAAAGTGAGGTTTCTTCATGGAGCTTTGCTAGTTGATATTTGCTAATTGCTATTCACCCTAATTTTAGGCTTGTGATCTTTCAGCAACTGAGAATCAGTTTGGTTTTCATTCATGTGCTCGAAAGTAGCATCACGAAAATTTCCTTTATTTACTGCAATGTTTTTCAATTACATCCACCCACTTTTTAAAAATCTCATAGGACAAACAAAGGATCTTTCTATTCAATATTTCAGTATTACTGAAAAAACTCTGCAAAACCTGCTTCACGGAAAACTGTGATGGCATTTCACACAGCAGTGTGCATTGTGCAAACTAACAACATTTCTTCTATGAACACTGAACAAAGTGCTTCTTCAAATTTATTATGTATTTAGTGGTGAACTTGCCATGTGAAACAAATGCAAATGGAGAAACTAACATATTCACTGCATGTTGATGAATATGAAAATCAAAAGAACAGGGAATTGTAATCATTTTAAAAACATATAGATCTTAATAATTGCTCTAAGTGTGATGACGTTTGTCCAAGGTTTTTAAGGAGAAAAAAGGTTACACACATATGCTTTCGTTATTATAGAAAGATACGATGTGATTACTACTTTTACTGACTGGCATCAGTCTGCTCCTCACTTGGAACCAATATTTAAGGTAAAACCAACAATTTTAATGGAAATGCAAAAAACCTTGTGGTCAGAAAGTCCTATAACTATGTATTTTCCTTAATAATTGTGATTAGATGATGACTTTTGCATGTCAGAAAAAATAACTAAATAAAACAACATGTGAAGTAGTACTAACTCAAATCTATCCAGACCTGTTATCAGTCCAATCTCCCCAACCTACTTGCTTAGAAGTCTTTCTGTATGAATTCTTTTGGGTTGCCCTGAAACTTACTCCATGTCTTTTGGAACCACATGATAAAGCAGGGAAATTGGAAAGAGAGGGAATCCAACTTTTTTTAATAAGTCCCTTTAATTCATCCTCTGTAAATTATTGAGAAAATTAATTGAAAACTAAAATAGAAGGTTGGTACTTTAAAAGTAAAATTAAATTGTGGGAATTAGACCCTGGGCTTTTATATCCTCTTGTGTTAAGAAAGATCTGTGGTATTACCAAAAATAATGGTAAGGTGGTGGGAAAGTTCACCCCTCGGATGCGCAGTGGGAAAAGAAAAGAATGATTAAATTGAAAAGTTTAAGTAGAATTTAAGCTGAATAAGCAATTCAATATCTGCTGCCCACTTATTTTTCCCCATGAAGTAAATTACCCCTTGTGCTAGGCAAGCAGTTCAGTCAATGAAAAGAGAGGCCGTCAGTGAAGACGATTGGTTTGCCTGTCTAGGAGTATTGTCTGTCAGCCTTCCCACCTGCCTCCTCACCTCTGTCCCAGTTCTACAAGACGCATTAATGCAAAGAAGGTTTTGAGTATGCGGTGTGTCCAGCGTTGCTCTTTTTTCACTTCATGACTCACTCAATCACTTGTTGACCCAGCTACTACTACTGTGTTATTTCAATCTACCTTTCCGCCTTTACACACAAACCTGGTTGTGCACTGTGAGGACAGAGATTATCATTCTCCTGACCACTGTGTGTATGTGTGTGTGTGTGTGTGTGTGTGTGAGCGCGTGTGTGCACGTGTGTGTGTGAGACAGAGAGTGCTTGTCTGTGTGCATGTGTTTATCTATATTTTCTACTTGCCTGACTGCAGGCCTATGTGTGCAGATTCTCATTGTGAGTTGCATGTGTCTATGTCACAAGGTTAATTGTGTATTTGTGTGTGTGTGTGTGTGTGTGTGTGCGTGCGTGCGTGTGTGTGTGTGTGTGTGTGAGGTTGGCAGTGTGAAAGTAAAGTCATCCAAGCAGCCTGACTCAAACAGGATCAACCACTAATCCTTTATCTGCTTAGCCATGGAGGTGTCAGTGTATGTGTGTGTGTGTGTTTGCGTTTACTTGAAAGATTCTGCCATCACACTATTTTTGTCTGTGAGTGTGTATGTATGTGCATTGAAGTGAAGCGCATGTGTGTGGGTGCGTATCATAATTAATGGCTATGGGGAGCTCAGAGAGAAGGAAAGAGTGAGAGGGAGGGAGTTGAAAAACATAAACACACTGCTGCCTCCCTTCTCTCTCTTCCAGAGTTACAGTCAGCAAGGCACTTAACTTCATAACAGTTTGAATAGAGCCTCTCTAAAAATCTGACATTTTACATTTGTCTTCACTGGTTTCATATATTTAGCCCAGAACATTTAGCTTTTTTATGTAATGTACAACTACTAAAACCATAATGGTAGCCCTTTCTATGATAGCTATTATTAGCTAATTATAGCTCATTATAGATATTATTGAGTTAATAGTGGAGAATTAAGGTGGAATAAAGAATGTTTTAATATCAAAACAACTAGTTATTACCTCTTAATTATCAAAATATTATTCGAGAAACAGCCATTAGGGTATTCTATATAGACTGTGATAATAACTGAGTAATATTACATTGAAATGCATGTAGTTGGGTAATAATGGGCAAGAAACTGGGTAATCATTTAGAAAAAAACATATGAATGCAAAGCAAAACCAATTAGTAATAGTATGGCAATATAGTGGTCATGATATGATAACCTCTTAACAAAAAAATGTTAATATCTATGCATTAGACTTTTTATATTCTAAATTATTAATAACCTTATAATGATAAGTTAGTAATGATGGCTGCTTTAACATGTTATTATGTTGTGATTTAGAAACATGTGGCAGTTTATGTGTAATAACCAGGATTCACAGCTTCAATAAGCAGCTTATTCCTATAATATTCCTTAATAATAGACTGCTACAACAAACTTCACCACATTTCCAGGTAATAATTACACTTCGTGAAGTATAACTTAGTAGGTTATCAATATGGACTCATATAGAATTGAAACACATAGTTTTGCATTTTGCAGCCTTGATTACATGCGTCTATATCATGTTCACCATATATAATTTGCTAATAGTATCCTAATATGTTAACACACATCAACTAATATTACCTTATTATTTTGAGGTTTTTAACACAATTACTTGTATAAAAACTTTATTATGCAGATATTACCATTTTATTGCTAGCAAGTTGTCATATTGTAAGGCAAGGCAAGGCAAGTTTATTTGTATAGCACAATTCAACAACAAGGTGATTCAAAGTGCTTTACAGAGACATTAGAAACAAAAACAAATAAAAAGCATGATTTAAAATTGATTAAAACAAGCAAACAAACAAACTAACTAATTAACAAACAAACAAAACAGCATATAAAATCAAAATGGATGAAATCAGAACAATAGATAAAATCAGTAGTTAAAATGTTAGTTTTGAAATTTAAGCTTAAAAGTGTGGATTTGGTGCTTTATTCAAATGCAGCTGAGAATAGGTGAGTCTTCAACCTGGATTTAAATAAACTGAGTGTTTCAGCTGATCTGAGGCTTTCTGGGAGTTTGTTCCAGATATAAGGAGCATAAAAGCTGAATGCAGCTTCTCCGTGTTTGGTTCTGACTCTGGGAACTGATAAAAGACCAGATCCCGATGACCTGAGGGATCTGGAAGGTTCATACTGGTCAGGAGGTCACTGATGTATTTTGGTCCTAAACCTTTCAGAGCTTTATAGGCCAGCATCAGAACTTTAAAGTCTATGCTCTGACGGACAGGCAGCCAGTGTAAAGACCTCAGAGCTGGACTGATGTGGTCCACTTTTTTGGTCTTAGTGAGGACTCGAGCAGCAGAGTTCTGAATGAGCTGTAGATGTGTGACTGATTTTTTAGGTAGACCTGTAAAGATGCTGTTACAGTAATCAAGCCTACTAAAGATGAATGCATGGACTAGTTTTTCCAGGTTCTGTTGAGACATCAGATCTTTTATCCTTGATATATTCTTGAGGTGATAGTAAGCTGATTTTGTTATTGTCTTAATGTGTTTTTCTAAGTTTAGGTCTGCATCCATCACTACACCCAAATTTCTCACCTGGTTTGTGGTTTTTAGGTGCATAGATTGAAGTTCTCTGGTGACCTGTAATTGTTTTTCTTTGCGCCAAAGACTATTACCTCAGTTTTGTTTTTGTTTAGCTGGAGAAAATTGTGGCACAACCAGTCATTGATTTCCTCAATGCACTTACCAAGAGCCTGTACACAGGGCCTCGGTCTCCTGGTGACATTGTGATATATATTTGTGTGTCATCTGCATAGTTGTGGTAGTTTATTTTGTTGTTTGAAGTAGGACCTTCTTGCACTCCTCAGTTGTAAATTATAATTATGAAGTTTCTCTTTATAGATGTCATAATGAACCTGGAGGTTTGTTTTTCTCCATCTGCGCTCAGCTTTCCTACACTCTCTTTTTTCATTTTTCACTAGTGTGGAGTTTCTCCATGGAGACTTTTTCCTTCCAGAGATAACCTTCACCTTAATGGGAGCAATAGTGTCCATTACATTTAACATTTTTGCATTGAAGCTATTGACGAGCTTATTGACTGAACCTCTGGACAGGTCAGGTGTTAATGGGAAGACCTGGTTAAAGATCTCACTACTGTCTTCAGTTATACACCGTTTTGTGATCACTGCTGTTGATATATTTGTGTGGGCTGAGATTTTACTTTCAAAGAAAACACGGTAATGATCAGACAGGCCCACATCAGACACAGTAATGTGTGAAATGCTCAGGCCCTTGGAGGTCAGTAGGTCAAGAGTGTGTCCTCTATTATGTGTGGCCTCTGTTACATGCTGAGTCAGTCCAAAGTTGCCCAGAGTGTTACTCAGGTCTTTAGTCCCTTTGTCCTGAGGGTTGTCCACATAGATGTTAAAATCCCCAACAATAATTACACAGTCGAAATCAACACAGATCACAGACAGCAGTTCACTGAGGTCATTAAAAAAGTCTGTGCAGTATTTGGGAGGCCTGTAAACATTAAGAAACACAACTTTGGATGGGCCCTTCAGCTGTAAAGCCACATATTCAAAAGACTGAAAACTTCCAGGAGATAGCTGCTTACATTGAAATGATTCATTAAATAAGACAGCAACCCCTCCTCCTCTCCTGCTCACCCTGGCCTCACTGATAAAACTGTAGTTAGGAGGGGTCGTCTCGATGAGAACATCTCCACTGTTACTTTGGTCCAACCAAGTTTCAGTTAAAAACATAAAATCAAGGCTGTGCTCAGTGATTAAATCATTAATTAAAAATGTTTTCCCAGCTAAAGATCTAACGTTTAATGAAGCCAACTTAAGTGTTTTAGAGGTATTACTTGTCCCCTCGTGTTTGGGAGCAGTCTGTGGCACACAAGGTATGTTTACTATATTTAAAGATCTTTTAGAGTGCAGCTCTCTGTGTTTTGACCAGGCCATGTCTCCTTCTGTCACCTGAAAGTACAGAGATTTTAACCACTATGTATTACTGACATGCAACTTGTGGGGATAGGTTAATTGGATAATCCAAATTGCCACTAGGTGTGAATGTGCGAGTGAATGTGAGTGTGAATGGTTGTCTGTCCCTATGTGTTAGCCCTGCGACAGACTGGCAATCTGTCCAGGGTGTACCCCGCCTCTCGCCCTATGACAGCTGGGATAGGCTCCAGCGCCCCCCGCAACCCTGAAAAGGATAAGCGGAAGCAAATGGATGGATGGATGGATGTATTACTATGCTATTACTATTGATATGTGGTCTGTTATTATCCAGTTACATAAATTTCTAAGTTGTATTACACAACTATACCCATTGTTGACATGTCTCATGTATGATATAATTAAGTGGCATAATGTTCTGTTTTACAGCACATCTAGGCTCTCTTGTTATTTACACACACACACACACACACACACACACACACACACACACACACACACACACACACACACACACACGTGCATGGTAAGGTGGCAAAACTATGAAGTGTGTGTGACCGTATGTGTGAGTGTGGAAGCAGGGATTAGTATTAGTGGAGAGGATTATCCAGTTGAAGGACTGCCTGCCTCAGTGCCTGCCTGTGTAGTAGCTTTACTCTCTCTCTGCATCTGTCTGTCTGTCTATCTGTCTGTCTCTTTCGCTTAGACACTCTGTGAACCTTGTTCTCCAATCTGTGTGTGTGTGTGTCCTCTCCTTGGCACTTCACTTTTGTGCAGCGTTCCCTCATTTTCCTCCTCGCTCCTGTTTACCTTCTTGTGTTTCTTTCCTTTTCCAATCTCCTCTGCTGTATTAATTTTGTCTCCTTCTCTTCTTCTTTGTAACACCTCTCTTCTATTTGTCCAACTTCACTTGGTTCTTTCTCACCCTTTTCTCTTCCCAAAACAACCACGGTTGCTCCTCCGGTTGCTCTCTCTTCTTCTATTTATCTTCCTTTCACAAAATCTTTGCTTCATCCTGTACTGCAGCTGCTTCTCAACATCAACTTTCTTCTACTTTCACCCACTCTTCTCTGTTCTATTTTTCAGCTTCATTGTTCTATTCTTTGCTTTTTGCACTTTCCTTCTAAATTTATTTTTCTATTTCTCTCTTCTCTTGTTTTTCTCTTCTGCTGTACTTTCTCTCTTTCTTTTAAACAGTTGTTTTTCTTGCATCCATCTCATCTCTTCTTTTTTGATTTCTAACACATTCTTTCCCACAGATCAGCAGGAAAACATGATTAAAAATACCATACATTATGTTATGCTAAAGCACCTACCAGCTTAGCTAATCACTTTTGAAAAATAGTGAGGATAATAAAATTTGCTGTATCCCATTCTTAATTCTCCCCCTCTGTACCGTGCTTTGCTGTCATAATAGCTTATGTAAAGTGCTGGCACAGGTCCCTCCGTGGTTAACAGGTTTAGACACCTTCTGATCCTCCTCTGGCTTAACTTCTGACATTGACACTTACTGTGTACTTCTCTACATAAGGGCTCTCAGTGGCAACTAAAAAGGATTCACCTCCCGTGACACACAAATACAGGAACAAATGCACGTTGAGTAGAGCTTCCGTTAAAACCACAGGAGAATATAATCCTGTCTGTTTCTATGTTGGTTTCACAGAGTTTTGGTTACCATTTGAAAGCATTTACTAGCTGAAGATAACAGAGTCCATTTCATCCTTGTGATCCGACCTCTACAACAGCCTGTGTGATTATGTGCGCTGTTAAAGACTCTGAGCAAAAAAGGAAAGCATTGCCAGTTTGCTCATTGTAAGTTTCTGGGACCTGTTTGCCAAAATGGAACAGCAAAATGAACAAACAAAATGGTAATGGACAAATCTGACCTAGCTGTCACAGACACTGTTTTAGAATGGAAAGCTGACAAGTACACTTTCTCCAGCAGCCAGAGATTTCTGGCAAAGGGCAGGTCACACCAAACACATCTGAAGTGGTTTCAGGCTCTGGATACCATTTGAATTGGTTACCTCCAAATATATACACATTGAAACCTTCAACAAAAAAAAAAATCTCAGCTAATGGAGCAAAGGAGTTGAATAGGCAGATTTTTAGTGATACTCACTGACTGTAGAGTCATTCATTCATTCATTCTCTGGCACGACAAGATTGCAGACAAGTTCATTAAGCCTTCTAAAGATAGAGAGTCTGGATTTAGTCTTGTTTTTCACTGCTCCCCGCCAAATCCCTTCTCTGGCAGGGTGACAATACTGTCCAATAATGAGCTTGCTGACATTCATTCCTTTGTTGGTTTTAAATAGGTAACATCAAGAAACCTTGTATCCTAGGTTTCATTATCATTTTTTAAAAGTTCCTTCCTCTTATAAGGTTTATAAAGTCCTACAGCATAACTTGCAAGGGACAGATTTAGCAAATTAATTAGCCGTACCTTCAGCCTAACTTTTTAACTTCAGGGTGGGAAAGGTGCTGTAGCAATAGAGATGACAGTAACCGACAGTAAATGTCTGCCAACTAAAGAGATCAACCTACAATGTGATGGCCTATGTTGGGCACCTTGATAATATGTTACAGATAGCTTTACAGATTAAGCAACTGTCTTAATAAGTGACATAATTACAGCACATGTAAACACTTGTAATGTTGTGAAAGTGTGAACACAAACTTTTTATTAGGCTTTTTATTATAGTTGCCATTGTTTGAGTAGTTGGTTAATTCATTAACGCAGCTTGAATAAAATGATCTGAAACACCGTTTAAGCAGTTATTCAGTCTAATTTTTAATTTTAGGCTGCAGCACAGCAGAGTCCCTTGATGTCACTCGTACCAATTAAAAAGTGAAGATAATATTTATTCATGGTTTATTTCACAGTTAGAATTATAAATGTTATTCAAGACAAATCAAAAACAGAATACCTAAAGTTCCTCAGTGCATAACTAGAGACAGCTCAGGGTCATCTTTGCCAATTGTTTTCTGTTAGTTTCCTCGGAACATTACAGTCGAAGTCCAAGTTAACATGCTGATCTTGGGGGATGAATTTATAAATACACAACCCCAAAAATGCAGGAAAAACATGCTTTCGAGATTTGCTTACAGTACAATTCTGTGTACATAATTTCCTCAAGGACTATTTAAATATTCTGATTCTCACTCTTATAGTATATAGTGCTACCCACCAACAATAGCACTAATTCTGTGGCATGGATGGAAGAGCGGAGCTCTCATTACTACTTCTCAATACCCACTTCAAGGATGAAAAGAAAGTAACACAGTTCAAAACAATACAGCTGATTATTAATATGATTGGAAGCAGTAATTATTTATAATTATATAATTATAGATTCAAGTGACACTAAGATTAGTGTCATCTGTATATATATATATGTATATATATATATATATATATATATATATATATATATATATATATATATATATATATATATGTATATATATATATATATATATATATATGTATATATATATATATATGTGTATATGTATATGTATATATGTATATATATATATATGTGTATATGTATATGTATATATGTATATATATACATATATATATATATATATATATATGTATATATATATATATATATGTGTATATGTATATGTATATATATATATATATGTGTATATGTATATGTATATATGTATATATATATATATGTGTATATGTATATGTATATATGTATATATATACATATATATATATATATATATATATACACATATATACATATATATATATATACACATATATACATATATATATATACACATATATACATATATACACATATATATATATATATATATATATACACATATATATATATATATACACACATATATATATATATATATATATATATACACACATATATATATATATATATATATATATATATATACACACATATATATATATATACACACATATATATATATATATATATATATATATATATATATATATATATATATGTGTGTTAGAGATGGACCGATCCGATATTACGTATCGGTATCGGTCCGATACTGACCTAAATTACTGGATCGGATATCGGAGAAAAATAAAAAATGTAATCCGATCCATTAAATATCACGAAAGCACCTCACAAAACTTGCAACACGCCGTAACTCACCTCAGAACGTTAGCACGTCGGAGCAGTATGCATCACGTGATAGAGCGGCTGTGGCATGCGGGACCTGTCGATGGTCTGGATAGCATTTGGAGCTTCGCTAGCAACCCGGCATTTCATCTCCGACAAAGTTATCCCCGAGAGAAGTAAAGCAAGTGTGTAAGTCCATCTCTGAATGTTTGTAAAGCATTCCTGCGTTAAGCTTAACAAACGACTGCCTCTTCTTGCTGCTACTTCAATCATGAAACTGCTTAACGATCAGCTGATCGGCTTTTCTGTCGGGAGTACGTCTCTCTTGTTTGCTTTTGGCCCACTTTGCACCAGAAAGAGGAAACCAGCGGCTGAACAACAGCAGCACGTTTAAGCTCTATAAGCTGTTGTTAGAATTTATTTAATATTACTTTCTACTCGAGGATCTTTTTCTACGTAGCTGACGGCTGGTAACTGTGCAGGGGCGGATCTAGCAAAGTTTAGCCAGGGGGGCCGATAGGGCATTAACAGGGAAAAGGGGGCACAAAGACATACTTTTCTTTCTTATTCTCATTTAAAATGTCTAGCTTTTAATAAATAATTATCTGACAGCCAAAGTTTTAATTTGATGCAAAATGAATAGAAGTCCATTACTGTATATAGTAACTATTAAGTCTAATATATATACCCTAGTAAGCTATAGTACTTTTTCCTTTGTGAAGGTACCATCTGTGCAGTCTGCAATTTTGTTGAAGAAAGATGTTGAATCTATTTAATATTTCTTGAAAAATAATTGATTTCTGTGCATTTTTTTTCCACACTGCATCAAATTAAGGTTGATTACGTCGATTAAGCATCATGAGGTGGAGCGTGAGGGGTGGTTCCCTATTTTTTATTTATTTATTTTTGTTGTTGCTGGGAGTTGGAACCCTATTAGTTAGGTTGCTTAATATTTATGCTAAGTACTCTTTAAAATACCAGAATAGGGAGGATGGTGTAGGTTTAAGCTTATTAGATTGATCAGTATTGCTGAACTATGAAATATTTTTTTTGGATACAGGTATAACAGAATAGCTTTAGTGTAGTTGTTGTTTTAAACTTGAGTATGAACTTATACAAAATGCAGCAAGATATTTAAAAAACAGTTTTGTTGATTAAAAAACACTATATCGGATTCATATCGGTATCGGCAGATATCCAAATTTATGATATCGGTATCGGTATCGGACATAAAAAAGTGGTATCGTGTCATCTCTAATATATGTATATATACAGGAGGAGAATAGGAGAGAATAAACCAGCTGTTCTCCACAGAACCAGCAAAGGTGTACTCTCAGTGGCAAGGGAACAATAAGAGAACAGCACCACCAAGGCTGGAGACGGAGCAATACTGGAAGAGCATATGGGAGAAGGACGCAACCCATAACGGCAATGCTCAGTGGCTAGAGGATCTGAGGGCAGACCACAGCGACCTCCCTGAACAGGGTCCAGTAACCATCACAGTGGCAGATATCCAAGAAAGGGTCTCCAGTATGAAGAGTTGGACAGCACCAGGGCCCGACATGGTTCACGCCTACTGGCTGAAGAAGCTGACTGCACTCCACGAGCGTCTGGCAGCACAAATGAACCAGCTGCTAGTTAACGAGAGACACCCGGAATGGCTAACCGAAGGCCGGACGGTCCTGATCCCCAAGGACCCCAAGAAGGGACCGGTCCCCTCCAACTACCGACCAATAACCTGCCTCAGTACTACATGGAAGCTCCTGTCAGGCATCATATCGGCTAAGATGAACAGGCACATGGGTCAATACATGAGCGGGACACAGAAAGGAGTTGGCAAGAATACCAGAGGCGCAAAACACCAGCTACTGGTAGACAGAACAATCAGCCGAGACTGCAAGACCAGACTGACCAACCTGTGCACTGCCTGGATTGATTACAAGAAGGCCTATGACTCAATGCCCCACAGCTGGATACTGGAATGCCTAGAATTGTACAAGATCAATGGGACCCTAAGAGCCTTCATCAGGAACTCAATGGGGATGTGGCGTACAACACTAGAGGCCAACTCCAAGCCCATAGCACAAGTCACCATCAAGTGCGGGATCTACCAAGGAGATGCTCTGTCCCCACTGCTGTTCTGCATAGGCCTGAACCCCCTCAGTGAGATCATTAACAAGACTGGCTATGGATATGGAACGGAGCAGTTGTCAGCCACCTCCTGTACATGGATGACATCAAGCTGTATGCCAAGAGTGAACGAGACATCGATTCACTGATCCACACTACCAGGCTATACAGCAATGACATTGGAATGTCGTTCGGACTGGAGAAGTGTAGTCGGATGGTAACAAAGAGAGGGAAGGTAGTCAGAACTGAGGGGATTGAACTACCAGAAGGCAACATTGCAGACATAGAGGACAGTTACAAGTACCTGGGGATCCCGCAGGCAAATGGGAACCATGAAGAGGCCGCTAGAAAAGCTGCAACCACCAAGTACCTGCAGAGGGTCAGGCAAGTCCTGAGGAGTCAGCTGAATGGTAAGAACAAGATCCGGGCCATCAACACGTACGCCCTGCCCGTGATCAGGTACCCTGCTGGGGTAATAGGCTGGCCAAAGGAGGAGATAGAAGCCACTGACATAAAGACAAGAAAGCTCCTTACCATGCATGGAGGGTTTCACCCCAAGTCCAGCACCCTGAGGCTGTACGCTAAGCGGAAGGAAGGGGGCCGGGGACTGGTGAGTGTCAGCACCACAGTCCAGGATGAGACAACGAACATCCAAGAATACATTGGGAAGATGGCCCCAACTGACCGAGTGCTCAGTGAATACCTCAGGCAGCAGAAACCCAAGAAAGAGGAGGGAGACGAGGAACCATCATGGAAGGACAGGCCCCTGCACGGTATGTACCACCGGCAGATAGAGGAGGTGGCTGATATCCAGAAATCCTACCAGTGGCTGGACAAAGCTGGACTGAAAGACAGCACAGAGGCACTAATCATGGCAGCACAAGAACAAGCTCTGAGCACAAGATCCATAGAGGCTGGGGTCTATCACACCAGGCAAGACCCCAGGTGCAGGCTGTGTAAAGATGCCCCAGAGACAATCCAGCACATAACAGCAGGGTGCAAGATGCTAGCAGGCAAGGCATACATGGAACGCCATAACCAAGTGGCCGGCATAGTGTACAGGAACATCTGTGCCGAGTATAACCTGGAAGTCCCGAGGTCAAAATGGGAGATGCCCCCAAGGGTGGTGGAGAATGACCGAGCTAAGATCCTGTGGGACTTCCAGATACAGACGGACAAAATGGTGGTGGCTAACCAACCGGACATAGTGGTGGTAGACAAACAGAAGAAGACGGCCGTAGTGATCGATGTAGCGGTTCCGAATGACAGCAATATCAGGAAGAAGGAACACGAGAAGCTGGAGAAATACCAAGGGCTCAGAGAAGAGCTCGAGAGGATGTGGAGGGTGAAGGTAACGGTGGTCCCCGTGGTAATCGGAGCACTAGGTGCGGTGACTCCCAAGCTAGGCGAGTGGCTCCAGCAGATCCCGGGAACAACATCGGAGATCTCTGTCCAGAAGAGCGCAGTCCTGGGAACAGCTAAGATACTGCGCAGGACCCTCAAGCTCCCAGGCCTCTGGTAGAGGACCCGAGCTTGAAGGATAAACCGCCCGCAGGGGCGTGCTGGGTGTTTTAAGTTATATATATATATATATATATATATATACACACACACACATACACATATATACACATACACATATATGTATATATATATATATATATATACACACACATACACATATATACACATACACATATATGTATATATATATACACACATCAGCTTGTTAGTGTCGGTAATCGTGGTTGTAGGTATTGCCCGTAGTGCTGCATTAACATCATCTAGCAGACTTTCTGAGGGTACTTCACGTAATCTTGGTAACCGGCTACGGGGGATCCAGGTTTCAAGCTTGGCCATGATCCTATTTTTCAGGTCAGTTCCTCTCGCACTCAACGATCCTTCTCCTATCGCAGTTGGGGCTATGTACCCAATCTCGGGTGGGGGTGATGATATCGCCCCCCTGACCTGGCGTCCTGACTCCTCCTTGCCGTAGCATTTGTGTTGTACCTCGTCAATCTCTAGCTGTGAGAGCAGTCCCTTCTTTCGAATGTTGGAACACTGAGCTACTAGTTGTTTCGCCGTCATTGTGGATGTTGGGTATCGAAGAATCCATAGGTCCCTCATCCTATTCATGTAGCCCCTTCCGCCGGGGTTACTTGCGTAGTAGCATTCCAACTACGCCCTGTTTTCGTCTCTTGCCCACCGATGCCTTCTTGTTCCAGTAGCCCACTTTTCGTCAGGGTGCCCTGGTTCCTCAACACCTGACGCGGACCTTGTTGATCCGGGCGATGTCCGAGCCGGCATGCCTTCATATTTATCTGTCTCGCTCATGTCTGCGGTAGGCTTGCTTAGCATAGGGGGTCTAGCCTTAGGATACAGACGCAGCTAGCAGATCCAGCTAGCAGCTGGATAGGGTATATATATATTAGGGGTGCAACGATATTCGTATCGATATTGAACCGTTCGATACAGTGCTTTCGGTTCGGTACGCATATGTATCGAACAATACAAAATTTGTAATTTATTTCATCAACTTTCCTTCTGATGATGCTGTCTGTGTTGAGCGCTCAGTGAATCTGCGTTCGACTACTCCGCCTAGGCTACACTGTCGAGCGCAGATCCACTGAGCGCTCAACACAGACAGCATCGTCAGAAGGAAGAGCGCAGGGCAAGCTAGCGAGACAGAAGTTAAGCTCCCCTTGCAACATGGACCTCCCCCACCCTCATTCAGATGTGGCGTTTGGAATTATTTTGGTTTTCATGTGACGTATGACCCTGAAGGTAAGCGCGTCATGGACTAAAGTAAAACAGTA